>NW_027370465.1:0-35791 GCF_046119375.1 Phyllobates terribilis | reverse complement strand
TTGGTAATGTGACACGTGAGCTCCGTATTATTAGGGAAGAGTTGTGCATCTTACAGAAAAAAGGTATGAAGGGTGGCCTTGTGGACACGCGGAGGGAGTTAGAAAGGAGTGAGAGGGGCCACATTGATCAGAAGGAGAGGATGTGTATCCAATGAGAAAAAGTGAACGAGTTCAAGTGGAGAGATTGGAACACTGCATACTTCTATCATAACGCGTCAAGGAGGAAAAATGAAACTACATTAAGAAGCTTATGTATGAGAAAAGGAATGCAATGGATATCATTTGAGGGTATAGAACATGAAGCAATTGATTACTTCCAAAATCTATTCTCTTTTTATGTCAAAGCATCCGCTACGATAGCTTCTTAAAGTATCGAGCCTATTTTGTCGCCTCAGGACAATGACGAGTTAATGGATCCCTTCGACCTAGATGATGTAAAGAATGCCCTTTTCTTATTCACCCCTCAAATCACCTGGTTTTGACGACATGTTTGGTATCTTCTATCAAAAGTTCTGGCAAGTTGATGGGCCCGATATCACGAAATTCGTTCTTTCTATCCTGGACGATGTGGATTTCCTGTTCATTTTAATGACTATTTTATATCTCTTATTTCTAAAATTCATGAACCTTGTAAGATGAAATATTTGAGATACACATGTCTTTGTAGCATTGTGTATAAGATTATTTCCAAGATTTTATCATACACGTTAAATCATTGTCTTCACAAAATGGCGGACCACAGTAAGAGTGATTTTTTTGCAGGGAGAATTTTCACAAATAATGTGCTTGCAACATTCAAGATTTTCCATCACGTGAAGACGAACACAATGGGTGGGAAAGGGTATTTAGCCATTAAGCTTGATATAGCAAAAGATTATGACAAAGTGGTATGGTCTTTATTGGAGCATTGTATGAGTAAATTGGGCTTCATGGATCATTAAGTGTGTTTGAGTATGCGGCGTGTGTCCTCTGTGTCGTTCTCCACATTGATCATTGGCCGTGCAACTAAATCCTTCCGACCTCTTTGGTCGTTGTTCTTGTTTCTTTCTTTGTGCCGAAGGACTCTCTAGGATGTTATGGTTTAGTGAAGGACATGGCCATATTCACGCGGTCAATATTATTGATAGAGGCTAAAGTCGTATTGTCTAAATCAAAGAATACCAAACTCTCACTATAAAGTATAGTGGTAGTAGGAATCATACCAAAAGGAGATAATTTTTTTCCGTCTAACACTTATGTATGATTAACAAGTAACAATGGGGGGGGGGGGGGGGTTGGAATTGACCAAAGCATGCAATAACAGGTAGTAAGGAGTAAGATTAAAAGCATTCACTCTTCAGATATCGGCAAACAGATACACAATAGATTATAGATTCCTAACACCCTATGTCATACATTCAATAAGTTGTCCTAATCCTTGTTCTAAGAAAGAAACTTGTCCAAATAGTCCTAGAAACCCTTACTATGCTATAACCATAGAAATCTCAAGATTCAGTAACATAATAGCATTATGATCAAGAATAGATATGTTCGTGCAATATCATTGACAAATCGTTGATACTCAACACAAATTTGATAAATCTACACAAGATGCACTTACAAACAGTTTATGAAAATTATGTTTGCTAAAACAAGAAAAGACTCTTCAAATCAAATTATCTAATCTAGCAATATGATAAATATTAATAGATCTAGTTCACATCTCTAGAACAATCAACATAAATCAATCAAAGCTCAAACACAACATTTATCAAAACAACTTTAAATTGAATAAAACAAGGGGTTCGGAATCTTACAATCTATGCCAAATCCGGGAGCCTCAATCCGAAGAGTGAATCAAGAGGATTAGTTCCTCCTCATCATCATCTTTGCAATACAATATTCTAAGAGTTTCCTAGAGAGGAAAGTGGAAAAGAGGATGAGAGAGTTTAGAAAAGTGGTGATTCTCCCTAGTCAAAACCCTAGAAAAACTATATAAGCCCCTCTCCCAAATTGGTAACTTCGAAACCATTCAGAACCATAATGTCGAGGTGGTTACAGAGACTTTTCGGTCAAGGAGTTAAGTGGCAGGCGCGACCACGATTTCTGGACCGTGGCCGCGGTTGGATCTCTGTTGAACTTGGCCAAGCACTGAGTGGCGTGACCGCGGTCGGTTGATTGCAACCACGGTTTGGTCTCTGCAGAAGTTTTCTTCACTTTAGCGCGTCTTCGTCTACTTTGGCGCCTTTGGTCTTGATGCCTCATATGCTTTAATTGACTTCGAAACACCACTAAAGTCACCTAAAAACCACTCTTGGCGCCATCGGATTACGCGTCGGGCACGCCTATCTTACACCTTTTTTTCCTCGGACAATTCACTTTTTTGATTGATTGACTTGTCAACAATGCCTCGAAATTGCCAATATCCTTTGTTCCTACAATAAAGCATCACGCCAACAATTTAATCTCTCAAAATCAGAGCTATCAATTAGGGAAAATGTGGGTTCGAGTAGAGGGAATGAAATTTAGAAAATCACGGTGGTGCTTGAGGTCGAAAAACCAGGAGAAGTTTTTGGGGTTTCCCACAATGGTAGATGTTGGGGCCCGTCTTTATTCGGCCCAGTTACATCGAAGGCCCAAGACATGAAAACGCATGAATCGACGAGAATCCCAATCAACCAGATGAACGTTGGAATCCAAACGGTCATACCCGACGATTTCACTATTTGATTACGTAGACCGCGACATTTTAGGAGGCTGTTACATTCTCATTTTGGTATAAATAAAGTCTTTAGGAAAATGTTAGAGGCGTGTGAAACCCTACTCAATTGATGTATTCGATCACTAAACTCTCAGTAATAGAATATGTTATCCTCCTTTCATCTTTGGTCATCTTGATTCTTCACTTAGGTCGACTAATTACCTCATATTAAGGAAATTTAGGCGAGTTCTTTTTTTCCAGAACAATTTGGCGCCCACAATGAGGCAATTAGCCGATA
Source organism: Phyllobates terribilis (assembly GCF_046119375.1). NCBI lineage: Eukaryota > Metazoa > Chordata > Amphibia > Anura > Dendrobatidae > Phyllobates > Phyllobates terribilis. The sequence continues at coordinate 32,813 of NW_027370465.1, read as the reverse complement.
TTCCTTGATAAAACCAAAACCTTTCTTGTTCGTCCTTCATGACCTATTCTAACCTTAATCCCTCCATAATTGACGGCGGTAACATTGTTATCACCGAAAAGGAAACCACATGCCAACAGGACACATGAAAGAAAGTTACAGAGGACTTTGAGGCGTCTAAGCAAAGCCAGATTTGAGAAATGGCTTAGGCCATGCAATCACTTGAACATGCCCTGGCCGACCAACGCCACAACTACGATTTGCTTCGCGAATCGATGGGCGCGGAAAAAGCTTGTTTGTCAATTGAAAACTCTTTGTTGAAATCACTGGTACATTGATAGGAGCTTATTATATGGTGTTAACTAGCGACTATTAGATTAGGTTTAGTGGTGTTTAGGTGCTTAACGAGTGGTATTCCCGGAATCCTGTTTGGAGTTAGTTTATGGATTAGCAGGATGCTTGTAAGCGGTATTTAGTGGTTTTATTATGGAGATCCCGGCTGTGTTCACTTTTAGTGCATTCGGGATGGAGCTAGAGGAAGTATACCACGCCTACACCCCAGGAGAAGCCAAGAGGCAAAGCCGAGCTGCCTCGACGCTTGTAGAAGATTGAAGACCATCTCAGGAGAAGAAGTCACGACCGAGATGGAGCATAACGACCGGGATTCAGCCTCAGTTGAAGACATCACGACCGAGACAGACATGTCACGATCGTGACTTGGCTGCAGTTGAGGTGTCACGACCGAGATCTTCTATCATGATCGTGACCATCCAAAGGACTGAGAACTGGAGCAAAATCACGATCGTGACCCCTGTGTCACGATCGTGACTCGGACACGGACGACCCATTAATTGAAGATTTGATCCAAGATTTTATTAGTAATTTCCACATCTTTTGATTTATTTGCATTTATTTTTATTTCCTTTTATTGGAGACTATATAAGCCTTAGGAAATTAGGTTAGAATAATTTGGACTTCATTATTCATTCACACTTTCATTTACGTAGAATTCAGCAGCAACCAAGAGAAAGCTTCCACCTTTGTTCCACTTTCACCATCTTCCCTGGTTTGTTTTTAGCATCATTCATCCATATGTATTCATTGCTTTCAATGGATATGTCTGGATAAGTTCATTATAGTTCACTCTTTAGGCTGAAGCCATTGTTCGAGGTTTGTTGTAAGAATTCTAACGCTTATGTTCTAAAGTTTAATTTCAGGATTGTTTTATGATCTCTTGTGCTTTATTAGTATCATTGATTGATCTTGATTTTATCTAGGTTGTAAACTAGGTTAATTATTATCCATCATATTGCTAGGGTTGATAATTCAATTTGAAAAGTCTTGTCTTTAGGTAGCGAGCATAATTTGCATAGACTATTTGCGAGTGCTTATTTTGTAGAGATTATAAACCTGTGTCGAGTATTGACGATTTGCCAATGGTATTGCATAGGCCTACTAATCTTTGATCTTCATGCTGTTGTACTTTTGAATCTTGGGATTTTCTTGGTTATTGCATAATAAGGGTCTCTAGGACTATTTGGACTAGTTGCTATTTACAAACAAAGAGTAGGGAGAACCGGATTAACCAATTTACAATATAAGTTAGTAGAATTCGATGATCAACATTCCAATTGAATAATGCGCTGATGCTAGAAGGAGTGAGATTCATACGCATAATTGTTTACAACCCAACCAATATTTCTTTCATATTTGCTTAATTGCTTAGTTATTAAGATCAGACACAAAACCCCCCAATTGTTACTACTAGGTAGCATAATCCGAAATAAACTACCGTTCCGGATCTCTTGGGATTCGACCCCTTCTTACCACTTTACTAGTGGATTCGTTAGATGGGTATCTTTGATATGCACAACGACTTTTAGCCTCATCATACATTAAAGTGGGACAGCTGCCTCTGGAAGTCACATACCAGCCAACCTTGATTGCATTGTCACATAGATTCCTAGTAACATCAATCTAAACACCGTTTCTACTCCTAAGTGTGTGTCGTTTGAAGTGCCGGTCAGGGTCGGTAGACACCGAGTCAACATTGACTAGGGTAATAGGAGGATAGACATCCAAGCCCTCATCCAACAAGCTATCGACGGCAACATGAGAACTCTCGACGAAAGGTTCGCTTGAATCCCAGGGGTCCTTCCATCAATTGAGAGAGAGAGGCAATCGGTGGATTTGAAGAGTCTCCCTTCATCGATGAAATCGCATGTGTGTAAATTCGCAAGAAATTTTGTCTACCGCCAATGGAAAAATACAACGACACGACCGATCAGTCCGATCAAGTCGACATCTATAATCAGATTTTGAAGACGGTAACATTACCGAGAGACATCAAAGAGGCACTCATGCTCCAAAGTTTTGGCGTTCCCCCTTCGGACCGGACTTACCAAGGTACATGCGTCTGCGCCAAGGGTTGATAATGTCTTTCTTTGAACTTGTTTAAAGTGCAATTTACCAGTAGTCGAAAACTAGAGAAACAGTCTAGTGCTTCGTTCAGTGTGATACAACGCGCTAACAAACCTTTACGAGCTTATCTTAGCAAGTACACTAACAAGATGGTCAATATCCCTTTCCAGATGCTGCGACGTCGATAAAAGCGTTTTGACGGGGTCTGGTCAAGGGAAGCAAGTTACATCGTGAACTTACCAAGTATCCATGTCGTACCTTCGAGGACACACATGAAAAAATCATTGGATCATATTCATTTAGAGGAAGACGACGTCCCACCAAAGGTGGACCAAAATCCTGATCGCATAGACCGACAATTCCATTAAGTTAGCAGAAAAGATAGAAGAAATTAGCCTTACCAAGCTAGGGTGGGAAGTAGTCGCGAGTGGATACAGTAGTGGAAAGACGATCCCACACTTCTTCCTAAGGTACAATCATACAATATCAATATTACCACCGTTGAACATGTGCCGGCCTTTGACAAAATGGGAAAGGACGTAAGATGGACCCGCAAGATGGACAAGCCAGAAGCACGCCACGACATGTCAAGGTGGTGAGATTTTCATGTTGATCACGGCCACTCCACTTACTAGTGCGTTTCTCTAAGGCATGAAGTCGCATGACTCCTCAAAAAAGGACTACTCAAGCACATCATTTTTTTTTATCTTGCACGGTCCATTCTAGGTGGATCAAAGGTTTATGGAATTTCATGTTCTGCATTTCAGGTGGATCAAAGGTTTATGGAATTTCATATTCTGCCACCAAGAGATGAGCCAAACAGAGCCTAGGCAATGTGCCTCTACCATCAGACACTGTGCTTAAAAAGGACACCGATCTCCCTCTGGTTAAATTTAGCGACGAGGATGCCAACACCGATTACGAGCATCATGATGCATTAGTTTTGTCGTTGTCGATCAGGAATTTCCTAATCCGCAAGATCCTGGTCGATAACGGCAGTACGTCGAACACCATTACCCTCTTTGTCGTAAAATACACGGGGTTGTTCGAGGCGGATATCAACCCTTTACGCATACCCCTCTTCGTGTTTACCAGGGAGGTGAAGTATACACTTGGGAAACATTGTCCTTCTAGTCTTTGCTGGGGAGGGGGGTCAATTTATAAGTAAAATTTAACGTCCTAGTTTGCAAATCGCCATACAATTGTATTATGGGTAGATCCTGGATTTACACAATGAAGGCAGTACCGTCCACCTATCACCAAAAGATTAAATACCCAACCAAATGGGGGGTTCAGGAGGTGAAAGGTGAACAACGACTGGCCAGAGAGTGTTATTATATGTCAATGAAAAATGCGATTGAAGACAAAGATGCATAATAATCCGTGGACGGAGAGCGGTCAAGAGCGTACCGCGATCCAAAATGGAATAACTCGACAAAGTAATGCTCGATCCCTCTTTGCCATGACGGGTGATGAAGATCGGGTCCGATATCGATGATGAGTCACATATTCGACTCCTCTCTTTCTTAAGGGAATGATCTAATAGTTTTGCATGGACACATGAGTATATGGTGGCATCTCCTAGAATGTTATAACACATAAACTACATGTAGATGGAAGTTTTCCTCCAGGTAAGGAAAAGTGCAGAAAGTTTACGACCGAACGCAACAAAGTCGTCAACGACGAGGGGTCTAATGTCCTCGAGACAGGTAAAATGAGGGAGGTGAAATATCCAGAATGGTTGGAAAACAAGGTCGTCGTAGAAAAGAAGAATGGAAGTGGCGCGTTTCCATCGACTTCAAGGACCTGAACAAAGCCTGTCCAAAAGATTCATTTCCCTGTCACACCATGACACCATGATCGACGCAACGACATGACACTAGATGCATTTCGTTTATGGATGCCTTCAACGATATCACCAGATCCATATGGATCGAGACGACCAGGAAAAGACGTCCTTCGTGACTAGTAAAGTTACGTCCTACTATGAAATCATGCCTTTTGGCTTAAAAACTGCAGGGGCAATGTATCAAAGAACGGTAGACAAGATGTTCATAGACCAGATTGGGGATACCACGGAGGTATACATCAAAGACATGTTAGTAAAATCACAAGAGAGACAAGACCATATCGACCACCTAAAGGATGTGTTTGACGTTTGATTTCTCTTCAGGAACGTTTCTAGGCTAAATGGTAACCCAACGGGAAATCGAAGAGATCCCAGAGGAGATCAAGACCATCGTCGAACTTAGAGCACATAGATGCATGAATGATTTTCGGAAGATAACATGCCGAGTCGCGGCCCTGGACCAATTCATCTCCAAGTCATTGGATAACTGCAAACCTTTTTACAACATCCTCAAGAAAAACAAATCTTTTAGCTGGGGACCAGATCACGAGACAAACTTCGAAGGCCTCAAAACCTATCTAGGTAATCCTTTTCTTATCGCAAAACTTTGTGCCAAGGAGCCGTTTATCATCTACCTCTATGTGTCAAACGAATCGGTAAGCGCCGCACTTATCAGAGAAGAAGACGGTAAGAAGTCACCACTTTACTATGTAAGTCGATCCTTACTCTGACCCGAGACCATATACTCGACATTAGAAAGATAGTGTTAGCTCTTATGATGGCTTCAGTCATGTTGAATCCGTATTTCGAGACGCATACAATCATACTCAAAACTAACTATCCCATGAAGGCAATCATGAGGAAAACTGAGTTGACAAGGCGCATGCCCAAGTGGGCGATCCAACTTAGAGGATATGACATAGAGTTTGATCCAAGAATGACAATCAAGTCCTAGGCTATAGCCGTCATGACGGAAGGACACATTAATTAGGAGCTTTATACCGATGTTGTATCCAACTCTAAGGGAACCGGCTTAGGCGTCGTAGTAAAGTCACCACAAGGGGACATAATATCCCAAACCATGAGATGTGAATGAGAGACGGAGAATACAAAGTAGAATATGAAGCCCTGATCTTTGGTTTGAAACTGGACCGAGATCTCTCGATCATCGACCCACAAGTAACCTACGACTCCCTACTTATAGTCAATCAAAGTACATGGAGAATATACAATCATGGATGAAAGAATGGCAGAAGACTTAGTCATCGTTAAAACATGACCCCCCTATTCCGAAAATTTTACATAGCTCAAGTCCCAAGAGACCAAAATGTCCAAGCAGACGCCTTAGGAAACCTTTGATGTGCTCTACACCCACATGACTTCACTACCATATCTCTAGTCCAAATCCTAGTCCTGGTAACTTCCAAAATCTCCAAACACCCCATAAATTCCATCACGACCAATAACCTGTCTAAGGATTGGAGACAACCAATCATCAGCTGGTTAGTCCTCCAAACACTTCCCCCAGACAAATTAGAAGCCATGCGCCTCAAAGCCTAATCCTTGTCATACTCTATCACCGAGTCTTCATTGGTCAGAAAGTCTACGACATGCATACTCCTAAGATGCCTCACGACGTACGAAGATCAAACCCTATTCTCATCCTTAGGAGGCAAAGAATGTGGTTATTACACAGGCGATCAAATTCTAGCTTGCAAAGCCCGACGTCTAGGATACTATTGGCCGACCATTAACGCCAATGCGATCGAGTTCAGCAAACAATCCGACGCCTGCCAAAGGCACACTTCTGTCCATCACCAGCTAGCCAAAATTTTGCACCCTAAACTCCTTCCATGGCCTTTCATGAGATGGGAATGGACATCACGGGAAAGCTTCCACCCGCAACAGGGAAACGCATGTTCTTCCTCTCCATGATGAACTATTTCTCTAAATGGATGAAGCGGGGTCTTACAGGAAGGTGAAAGAGAAGGACGTCATATCATTCATCAAAATAAACATCATTTGTGGATTTGGAATTCCTTCCGAGATTGTATGCGACAATTGAGCTCAATTCATTTGGAAGAAAACACGCGCATTATGTGAGTAGTGGAACATCAACTTGGTTACGTATGCCCCTAGGTATCCTCAGGAAACTGGAAAAGCAGAATCTACCAACAAGATCATCATCAACAATTTCAAGAAGTGACTTGGAGAAGCTAAAGCTAAATGGACGGACGAGCTTCCCTACATCCTATGGTCTGACAGGACTACCCCTAAAAATGTCACTGGACAATCACCATTTGTGCTGGTCTATGGGTGTGAAGCAGTCATACCTGTTGAAGTCCTTATTCCCACTGCTAGATATAGGCTGCAAACTCCTGAGCAGAACGATGTCAACTTCGGACACGTATTGGATTCAGTGGACGAAGTCAAAGAGAGAGAGAAAGGGTACGCATGGTGCAATACCAATAACAAGTCGTACACAGGTACAACCGGAATGTCTGCGTCAAAAAATTTTGCACTAGGCGACAAGGTCCTTAGGAAATTTTTCTAGAACAATAAGAATCCCAAAGATGGTAAGCTGGCTCCACAATGAGAAGGACCGTATTAAATCGTCGAAGTCGTAGGACAAGGCGCATACGGACTCCGCGACTTTGACGATATGGACTCCCCCTGCAGTTGGAACGCCATACATCTAAGAAAGTATCATTTTTGAAACCCTCTCTTATTTATTCTCTTTTCCAAAAGCATTATTTAAAAAATTATACAAAAGAAACTTTACAATGACTTGAGCTTCGGAGGGCCGTTAGGCTCATACCCAACCGTCAGTCCTTAGCTCGACCCATTTGCTTTCACATGAGTGTAGGTAAATGCCCGTCGACTCCATGTCGAGTCATTATGGAGCTCTAAGATGAACATACACGATTGATCGGACACAAGGGATTGACCATAACACACGTCGTTAAACCGCTAACCTTAAAACGCCTATAAGGTAAACATTACCTATAACTTCACATCATGGAAAGCATATATCGCTATCTTCCTTGGCACTAAAATAATGCGCGTTGATATACTTAGAATCGTAGGCCTACCCCTCATCACCGACTGGTGATGCAATACTATAATACATAAATGGTCCTAACGACTGGATGTGATATTAAACATGCATGACACGACATAAAGGTACAATGGCAAAGCAAGCATATATCAGTTACAAAAGCGCGATCCACTATGATGGACGGGTTGTCAAACCAAGTTTTATGCCTTTATATGTGAAGGAATTTCCAAAGTTTAGGAAAAATGAGTAACAAACATAGCAACAGTTCATCAACAACAACAACATGAATTGCAAAAAATCAAGCATTATCATGAGAAGTACTGGCAGCATGGGGCACCTAGAACTCGCCATATTTGGAGAGAAATCCCCACTCCTTTAGACGGTTAGGATGGGGGCAGCCGTCGAGGAAGTCCTTGCTGAGAGCGTTGACCTCAACTTCCAAGTCCCATTTGCCCTGTTCACCATACACATACTCCTCAATCATCTCAATCCTAACCTTAGTGCACATGTAAGCGCCAAGGTCTGCATAGATTCCTCCACAATCACCTTTGAGTTTGTTCAGATCGGCCTCCAACTTCCTTGTTAGCTTCCTCCTTGACAGCACAAACCTGTCCTTCCATCTCCTTCACCTTCCCCTTCAAGGATAACACCTTCTCATTTAGGGTGAATACCTTGGTGTCACCATCACCCATCCTTTTTTTTTTGGAATTCCTCACATGACTTATTGGCTTTACCATAGCTAGATCTCAAGTGGTGGAATCCCTACCACAATAAAGAGGTGGACAGTTACAGTGAGGGAATAACATGCTGGTAGCAAGAGGGAAAGACACGCTTACCATCAACCAGGAGTTGACCACAACGTCTAGTTTGTCAAGCATAGGGAGGGCCTTAATCTCGTTTATCATAGGTGGGATATGCATGTTAGTAGGACCGACAACGATCTTAGGAAGTTTGCACTGGATAAATTGTTCGGATGGTTCAATCGTAGGTCTTTTTTACTTCTTGGACAATGCAGGAACGAGGGGTTTGGCAGTTTTCTTCATAGGAGATGTTTTGTCTCTAACGAGACTCCATCAAGCTTTTTGCAGATGCTTTAACAACTTCTTGAACATGAGGATTTGTGACGGCAACATGAAAACACGGTATGATAAGAAAAGTCGGCAGATCTCCATCGAAAGAAAAATACTTACTCTTGGTAGGCGATTCGACACCAGAAAATGGGAAAAGTGGCGTTGGTGTTGTCAAATTTCCTCTCACTCAGCCGAACCTCCGGAGAACGGATAATCTTAGCCTCGATAGCCTCGTTAGAGAAACGATCAGAGATTGGGGCTCTGGGATACCATCGGACCATCAAATAAAAAAAAGAAGAAGTGAAAGAGTCACCAAGAACGTACCTTTCCATTCCTAATGGTTTCGAAGGAAGCAGGAATCAGTCCCCAGATATTTAAGTTCCACAAAGAAAAACCTCTTCTTCCATCCTTGATTGTTCACACTAAGACTCAGGGCTATGGGCTTTACCGATCCTCTATTCTCCAGACTGTACTGGAATGTCTTTGAAGCAGATGGCGTAGAGAAATAGTCCACATAACTGGGGGTTAGGTCAAGGTTGTATCTCTTATTCAGATGATCTAGGATCCAGAGGATCCTCCACCTCAGTGGCATCAACTAGCATGGAACCAACCCATGCATCTGCAGAACACCTTAGACAAGGGTAGAAAACAGGAACACGTGCCCAATCTTAAAGGGGTATTCGTAAAACCCCATCCAACCGTCTTTTTCTGTGTCGGCCCTCTCAGTGCGGAGGGATTTTTGCTATGGTATCAAGCGGGAAGTGGTTCTTCTTCCAAATATCCTCAAGGCCAGTAATGGTTAGCTCACTCTAAGCAATGCCGGCTTCTTCGAGAAAGAGCTTGGGAGGCTGGTTAGGAATTTCTTGAGTAGAAGAAGACATTTTGAGGAAAAGGAGATGTTGGAGGAGAAAGGAATTGACGTTGGGAGAGAGAAAAGGAACATGACTTATGTGAAGTTGTAGAATGAGAGAGTCGATTTGAACTCGGCTGTCAATTCCATCCCTTGATGAGCGGGAAAATAAGGACATGTGGAAGATGGACGAAAAGGCTATGAATTGTCGATCCAAGTGTCGTATGACTATTTAAGCCTTTTGGGGCATTTGTTGGGCATGTCTTTACTCGGCCTAATTACGTCGAAGGCCGAAGAAAAGAAAACGGACCAGAACATAGTGAAGATGGATTGTGATGCACAAATTGATGGGACCAGGTGATTTCGCTATTGTACTAGAAACCCTACTCAATTTGTGCCTGGTATGACTGTTCGCTATCTGGCAGGATAGATGGATTGCTAGTGAGTAGAATGTGCATTTCAAGCCCACCAAAAGTTAAAGACAAATTGTTCGACCTCTCCACCGGCCAAATGGGTTAAGATGAATACCAATGAATCCAACTATTATGGATTTGCCATGTTTTCTAGAGTGCTTCAGGAATGGATTTTGTCCTAAAAGCTTTATACAGTTTATGAGGCTTTCTTTGGTTCACATAGCCGAACTTTGAGGCCTTGTTTCGGGGTTAAAAATTTCATGTGAGAGTGATTACTTGAGGGTTCGCCTAGATATAGATCTGTAACTGGCCGTTATGTTGCTCCACAAATTCATGGATACGTGTCATACACTCACTAGTCCCATTGGCCCGGTAAAGAGCATCCTCCATAGAGATTGGGTCCATGCACTCCTACTGGGAGGCTAACCTCGTGATAGATGCCTTCACTTCTCTTGCTTTTGACTTTTCCAACCGACACATAATATGTGCACGTACAAACACATAATTGTAGTGTGACCCAATATACAAGACCAACAGATTTCCATTCTAAAAAATAAGATAGAATGAGTAATTCACAAGGTAGACATTTAAAAACTAATATTAAATGTGGGATTCTATCTGAAGTCATATATAATCTCGCGTAAATAATTATTTCAATATACTTTCACTAGAAAATACTTAACATAGGCTGAGTACACAGTCACTGTAACTACTATTATAGGCTGCCTTATCGTTATGAAATGAATAATGAAAGACTGGAGATCGATCGATACCATATAAGGCAGTTGGTAAAGGCGTAGTAGGATCCTTTTGAATTAATCCCAATAATGGTGGATGGGGTATGTGTTTGAGTCTGACCTGAACTCCCACCACAAATTTGATTGCAAAATTATAAAACATGCATACCCACATCAACCATGTCAGCCCCACCTTTGCAATGGCACCAACAATGCATGTGTACGTGCTATAAATTTTAAGTTAATGTGATGCCAGTGCGTAGAAAGTACTTACCCTTTATTAACGAACATAAATTAGTTGAACTAAAAAAAGAACTAGTATATATCTCAGAAAATTGAGGACGTGTGTTATAACTGCATATTACAGTATTTTATTTCAAAAATGTTATATTTAGGGTTCGGTATTATTGAAAATCGGAGCCTTGTAAAAGACCAGCGTGCATGGGGTAAAGACTTGCAGAATTATTCGCACAAAGGTCTTAAGTCGTCTATCCAAATATACAATAAGAAGTCGTTCCAAGACGCTCTCCGTATAAAAGTTGTCTGTATAATTCTCTGTTCTTCTTTCTTCTTTCTTGCTCTCTGTTTTTCGTGGTTGATAATGCTCGCAGTGTGGAGGGAGATTTGATGGAGACCTCAACACCGGAGGAGGGTGAGACCGTGGGGGTTAGGACGATGGGGTCCATTGAACCAGCTTGTGGTGGCGTTGTGGAGGGTCTGGCGACCGGGAACAGATCTCGCAGGCTTTGGTCGGAGGTTGCTCAGGGAGATCGTAAAATTCAGAGAACTCTTTACCTGAGACTTTCTTTGAAGGTAAGGTCTCCATATCATACCCGGAAGGGCCTTCTGGAGAACCGGTCATCTCTATCCATCAGGAGGTGATTGATCAACTTGTCAAAGAATGGGCTAACTCCATCCTCCTGAAACCTTTAGGCATCAAGATTCAGTATGAGGTGATGTTGAGAAAGCTGCGTGAGCTATGGAAAATGCAGGATCAGTTTGAACTTATTGACATCCCAAGAGGCTATTTTATTGCTCGCTTCAAAGATAGGGAGGATTGCATCAAGATTCTTACTGGAGGACCATGGTGTGTTTTTGGCAGGTATGTGGTTGTTAAGGAGTGGTATAGAAGCTTTGATCCCTTATCTGATCAAATCACTTCAATGCAGGTTTGGGTAAGAATCAAAGATCTTCCATTGGTGTTTTACGTTGAAAGCCTTCTTCTCCTAATAGCCAGTGGAATTGGAAAACCAATCGAGGTTGATTTGAAAACCTTGTACTCTCAGAGAGGAAGATATGCGAAGGTCTGCGTTAAGGTTGATCTAACCATGCCTATTAGAAATTCCATGGTTATTGATGGAGAAAGATATTCCTTAGAGTATGAGAACCTTCAAGCTGTTTGTATGCAATGTGGTATTTATGTGCATTTCCAGTTACAGTGTCCTCGGCGGGAGGTTCAGAATACTAGCGACCAGGCTAATAGAACTACTCAGGATGGGAACTGGAAACTTTGGTTCCAGTGGTTGAGTAACCAAACAACAGAGACACGGATGAGGTGGACCATGCTTTTTACGAAGCTCCCATTGTTAGGCACACAACCATTTCAGAGTCTGCCTTAACTCTGGTGAGTGATTCGGCGCCGGAATTGCAGGTTTGGTGGTCGCTGCTGAGGTTTTCTCGGGGGAGCAGAGTAACGATATGGGCATCCAGGCTATTGTGACACCGAATAAAGGGAGAATGCTGGGAGATTTTGAATGCGTAGGAGCTTCTTCGTCTTTTCCACCGGCGGAAGCTCCTCCTCTGTCTCCGGGTGAAACGCCGATGTCGGAGCTTATTCGGACCGTTAGGTCTGAGTTAGAACTGCATAAAGAGACAGTACACGTCAGCCAAAAGGATGTCTTGGTTGGTCAAATCTCCGCTGAGACTATTGGGTGTCAGACACAACTTCTGCAGGAGGATTTGGCGCAGGATAAGGCTTCGGCGTCAGAGGTGATAGCGACTCCTAGTGCTGAAGTGTATTCTTCTTTGGGCTTCATTACACCTCTCAGCAAAAAGGCCAAGAGTAGGTTGAGGAAGAAACAACTTGGGATTTCTAATCCAGGCCCAACAACTAGGGCAAGTGCAAAGAATATGAAATTGGGTAATAATGAATTGGGCCGTTTATTTGTGTCTCCCTTGGGCCTGCCGAGCAATTTGTCTATCCAGCCTGGTAAGTTTATTTCCAAAGCTCCTGATGCTTTATCTTCAAAGCTTCTGAATGAACAGAAACATTTTATTACAGTGGATAAAGGTAAGAAAGTTGCTACGCCCTCTAGTAAGAGGGGTGCTTGCTAGACGGAGTGTTTTGAATTGTCTCTTGTTGATCCAAATGAAGATTTTACTTTGGAATTTTTGCGGTGCGGGTAAAGAAAGTTTTGTGCATGCTTCTAATCTTATCGGTCGTAGGCGTAAGGTGGATGTCATGGATTTTTTTAAAACACATATTGGAGGTGTAAGAGCGCAGAAAATTTGGGATAGGTTGCGGTGGGATGCGTCCTTTGTTGTGGATTCGGAGGGTAAATCAGGCGGCTTGATTATTGTTTGGGATTCTTCGTCGGTTTATCTTGCGGTTTCCAATCACTCTAGGAGCTTTGCTACGGCCACGATCCGGAAAGGCGAGGATACTTTTGATTTCATCTTTGCATACGCCCCCCGATCCCTCGGCGTAGACTTAATTTTTGGAGTGACATTTGAGACGAGGTGAGTAGATTGTTGGGGCCATTCTTTTTCGGGGGTGACCTTAATTGCATCTTGAGCTTGGATGAAAGGATTGGTGGATCCGAGCTGCTCCATAATGACTCTTCGACCTTTAGTGAGCTTGTTAATGATTTGGGCATTATTGATTTAGGTTTTATCGGTCACCCCTTCACTTGGTACAATGGATCGGCCGCTCGTGGTTTTATTGCTAAATGACTTGATAGGGTCTTCATGTCCGTTGATGCTTTTGCGGGTTGGCCTAATGCTTGTGTTAAACATTTGACCATGTTTTGCTCGGATCATTCTCCGCTCCTTTTCGACCTTATTCCTAATGTGAGAAGGGATGGTTCCAAGCACCCCTTTTGTTTTGAATCTATGTGGATGAATCACCCCAGTTTTGCGGATCTCATTAAAGAGTCTTGGAGAAGTGGTTTACCGGCTAATGAAGCCCTCCGTATGCTGAAAATCACCTTGATTATATGGAATAAACGGGTTTTTGGTGATGTCTTTAAACACAACAAAGTGTTGTTGGATAAGTTGGATACCGTCCAAGCTCTTATCTTTTCTAACCCCACCGATGATCTGATTTCTCAAGATGCGGTTATCCAAAAGGAGCTTGATGAGGTGCTTAGACATGAAAGAATCTCTTTGGCGTCGAAAATCGAGAGAGACTTGTTTGAAGGACGGGGATCGTAATACTTCATTCTTCCACCTTTCTTCCTTAGTCCGTAGAAGAAGAAATAAGGTGACTACCTTGCTCAATGATAATGATGTTTGGGTGCATGAGCCGAGGGAGCTTGAAGAGTTGGTGGTTTGCTTCTTCCGGAATTTGTTCGATTGCCCGACGGAAGACATTCATCCGATTTCACTTCTGCACGGCCTCTTCTCTCTGCTTGGCCTTGATAGGTGGGCTAAATTTGATAGAGATTTCATGGACGATGAGATTGTTGATGGGGTGTATGGTATGGGAGGACTCAAGGCCCCGGGCCCGGATGGCTTCCAACCCATATTCTATCAGAAATGTTGGGATGTGGTTGGACCGACGGTGATTGACGAGGTTAGAAGCTTGATTGCTACGTCTAGCATGCCGGTGGGCATGAATGCGACTTTCCTCACACTTATTCCTAAGGTGGCGAGCCCGGTGAAGGTTAATCAATTTCTTCCTATTAGTTTATGCAATGTTATTTATAAAATTATTACTAAGATGTTCACTAATCGGTTGCAAAAGATTATCCCGGACCTTGTTTGCCCGGTTCAAAGTGGTTTTATTTCAGGTAGATTCATCACCGAAAACATCATCATCGCCCAAGAAGTGGTTCATACCTTGAGGAAGAGGAAGAAGGGCAAGAAGGGATTCATGATGGTCAAGATTGACTTGGAGAAAGCCTACGATAGACTTCGTTGGGACTTCATCGTCGACACGCTTTTCAACGCGGGCTTTCCGGGTCGGTGGGTCCGATGGATTACGGAGTGCATCTCGTCGTCCTCCATGAAGATTCTTTGGAATGAGGAAATGACGGATGAATTCACTCCCTCATGTGGGATTAGGCAAGGGGATGCAATGTCTCCCTACCTCTTTGTGCTTTGTATGGAAAGACTCACTCAAGCGATTGAGAGCTCGTTGCGAGAGGGAGCTTGAAAGCCTTTGTTTGTCTCCGGTGGAGGGCCTCCACTTACTCATATTATGTTTTCGGATGACATACTTCTCTTCGGGGAGGTGTCGGTTGCTCAAGCCGTGGAAATCAAATGTTGTCTTGATCTTTTTTGCCAGTCTTCAGGTCTTAAGGTTAGTAGGATCAAATCGAAATTTTTTGTGTCTCCTAACACTTCTTCTGAGGTTATTACGCAGATCCGGAATGTGAGTGACAAGTAGATCACCGATGATATGGGTGACTATCTCGGGATTCCGCTTCTTCACAAGCCTATCAGGAAGGATACGTTCGGCTCCTTGATCGATAAATTCAATAGCAAACTCAACGGTTGGAGAAGCAAACATCTGACTCTTGCGGGTCGGACTACGTTGGCCAAATCGGTGTTATCGTCCTTGCTGGTTTATTCTGTGGCGGTCCTTCATTCCCCGACGCAATTTGCAAGAAGGTTGATAAGATTACGTGCTCCTTTATTTGGGGTGGGTCCGAAAATGTTCGGAGGATGCACTTGGTTAGTAAGGAGGAGAGCTCGAAACCACTTGAGTATTGTATAAAACTGTGAGCTTCTATTGGTACGAGGAGTTGGGTTGGTGATGGGACACATTTCCATCCTTCCTTCCGGCCGATATTTTGCTAAATTTGGCACCACTTCATGTCTCGACCGACCCGGTTAATGTGGATTGTATCTCGTGGATCTTGGAGCTGAATGATCTCTACACGGTCAAGTCCGCGTACAAGATGCTACTCGAAAAAGTAATATGCTTAGTATCGACTTTACTATTTTCTATGTGCTTTGGAAATTGGTGGTGCATGAAAGGGTCAAGTACTTCGTTTGGCTCCTTGTCTGAGAAGTCCTCCTCATTAATGGTGAGAGGAAAAGAAGACATATTGCTAGATCGGACGCGTGTTATCGATGCTTGGGGAGGGTGGAATCCGTCCTTGACTTGTTCCGGGATTGCGTGGTGGCTAGACCAATTTGGGTGGATCTTCTTAGAGGGAGAAATAGGGTCCACTTCTTCCACATGGACGAGCACAAATGGATTAGAGAGAATATCTCCAAGAGGTTTTATCCTGAAGATAAGTGGCCGGAAATTTTCGCAACGACGATTTGTGAGATTTGGAACTGGCACAACCGGTGGTGCTTTGACAAGGAGGACTTTGGAGCCAATAAGGTGGGCCTAATTCTTTTGCATGCGGGGGAGCAGGATGTGGCGGCTAGCTCGAGCGTTTCCACTATTGTCCGGGACCGCAACATCTTGCAAGTTAAGTGGCATGCACCACTGGAGGGATGGGTCAAGCTCAACACGTATGGAGCAGTGCCGGACGGAAGAGCGACAACGGCAGGTATTATTAGGGATGCCATGGGAATTTGAGTGGGAGGCTTCATTCATAATGTTGGCTCTTGCACGGTTCCTACGGCAGAGTTGTGGGGTATTGTTAGTGGTCTTACCCTCGCTTTCAACCTTGGCATCAGGAGGGTTTGCGTAGAAACAGATTCACTTTTAGCGATTTTGTTGTTACGCAAACAAGTCGATCATTGCCATCCACTTTCCAGTCTTGTTGCGAAAGTGGTGAGCCTTGTTAGTAGGAACTGGGAATGCCATATCTGCCATGTTTTCCGAGATTGGCCTCTCTTGATTTTTCATTTCCGCTTGATGTCTGTATTTTAGATTCATCCCCAGAGTCTGTTCTGGGATTGCTGGATGAGGACATTAGGGGACGGGCTACACCCCGTTCGATTTTGTTGTAATCCACTTTTTTCAATTAACGCGTAAGGAGACTCCGCTTCTCTTTAAATAAAAAAGGTCTTAAGTCGTCTTCTCTTCAGCAAGTGAAACTCTCACTATATACAAAAAAAAACCTCTCTATAAAGAACGGTCACCCAATTTCTCTCTCTTTCAGATAAGGAACTGTTATAACATTTTGAGCCACCTATAAATGAATCAAGTTTTAGGTATTAATAAGGGTTGACCAGACATAATCCATCTCTAAAATGCTCCTAGAAAACATTACCACCTCAGTTGCAATCACATACGCTCTCCAAGGATGAATTGAAATTTCTTTTGTTCCCACAACCCCTTTAAAAATAGCTTTTATCAAATCCACTAATTTTATTGGAGGAGCATATTAGGAAGCGTTCTCCACCAACCTTGGGTCTGTTTGTTTCATACCATTATCAATTATAATAAGATTTTTGAAATAAGGGTTTTTGTCCATTGGAGTTTGTGCCGGAAAATATTGGAATATTGTAGAAACAAGAAATTATGATATCATTATATTGTGTAGTAACCAACACGTCATTTTATTTAAAAACCTCATTATTGTTAAAAATGTTATTATAATTGATTGAAGCATACAAAGCACTAGCGTACTTGGAAATTTGACTAAGTTTGTTGAGCATACTAGGGAGCGTCTTGGAAAATGCTCTCCATCATGACACTTTCGACCACGTGTGCTTGGGACTTCGATCAAGTTGAGCGTCTCTTTTACTGGACCACTTGCATATGCAAGGAAAGGTGCAAAACTTATCATATGTCACCCAATTGTCCACTTGTGTCAGCCACTTACATACCTAAGAAATGTTGCACAACTCGCTAGCTGTCCCTTTACTCGTCCACTCATAAAATATAATTTATATAACACCACAAGTTTACTTGGATATTACCATTGATGATCACAGATTCTCTTGTCCAAAATCACCTAGACTTTCATCATTGAATAAAAACATGACACATATATAAACAATATTAATTTCTTACAATATAGTGCGGAAAACCAACACACTGTGATATAGTAACCCAAATTACATTACATTCATAGCGAAAAGTTTGTAAAAACAAGAAAAAATCTATATAGTTTAATTCCAGGATCTTCAAAGATGATAAAACGAACTTAAAACACCAACTATCAATGATTTTGATCATTTTTTTACATCATCGGGAAATTGCTTCATGTATTGTATATGGAAAGATGACACCAACCAACCATGCAAGGAAAGAGTGGTTTGTTACTAACAACCGATTTGGAAAGCGTTGTTATATTTCCGCGTTATGAAATGTCCTAACAAACTAATTAACTAACACTGTAGTCCTAAGAAGTGAGGTTCGAGATTCACAAAGAGGTGGAGATATCTTAAGCAATGTATTTATGTCAATCAAGTGACAAATGGTTTTTTGGTTTGTTTGTTCTAACTAGCATGCGATTAACTAACAAATTTGTATTAATTATAACATGGGAACTTATCTATACATATATGCATTTTCAATTCACAAGTTGATCCTAGATAATCATTTAATACTTTTTCCTTCAATGGTGTTCCTATTCTTGTTCTAACCTAGCTAATAGCACAACCAAATACTATTAGAACTAACTTGTTGAATAACCATGAAACTATCTATGATTAAATTTAATAGCGATATTAAGAAAAGAAATATAATAGGATACAATGTAACTTAAAATAACCAGATAGTATGTTAGTTTATAAACCAATTATGTCCTACACTTGACTAGAATAATCAGATACTAGTATGATGCAGTTGGTTATAAGGGATAGATAATATTATAGCAAGAATTTCTACGATATTAAATTTATAAAAGGAATGAACCGATTCCGTAAGAAAATACACAACCGCTTTCAGATCAAGTCCTATAACACTAATACACGTCAAAGGTGGAGGTTGAACCTCCAGATTCACCTCCAATACTCAAGTCAGTCTAAAAGATATCTTTACTATGTAATAATTGAGATACATATTCAATCCCCTGAGAATAGAATTATATGGCTCATTAAATAATTATATTTACCTCGTAACCTCTCTTCTAATCTTTCTAGATCGTAATCTTTCTTTCATTTTCCTCCAAGCTATTCAGATATTACCGTTCCAAATCTATGTAATTATTTATTATTTTATTCTCATTAAATATGTACCTTCATTTTGCCCAATCGGGTTCTCTTGAACTAGGAGAGATGGGAGAATTTGAAAAATCTAATCTTACACGGATTTGCACACTCCAACCCTATCATGCAGTCGCTCAAGGAGTTTGATTTTGCATTTTAGATTCCATTCTTGAGATTCTTACAATCGTTTTTGGAATTTATCACATTGCCCTATGCGACTCTTCATGCCTGCAAAGTCTTAAGCATCATATATTTCTCTTTTTCTCTGGGACCCCGTGACCAAAGAGTCCCTAGGCGTCATCTTTTTCTCTTTTTTCTGGGATCCCCAGACTGAAAAAGTATCTAGGATTCACCCTTTTCACTTTTCTATGGGAGTTCGAGACTGATGATTCCCTAGACGTCATTTACGTGAGTTCTAGTCGTTATGCACTGTCAAGATCACTTTATTTTTTCAAGCTACCAATTACACAAGTAAATAGTAAGCAAGGGTCAAACCCACAGAGAAAGCTATTTATTATTGCAACTCTAGTTTTTGTAGAGATCAATTTAAAACTTGTTTGAAAGATGTTTGTAATTATTATTTTGTGTGGTTGATTCTCTTTCCTAATCCATTTATAATATTCATTCCAGTTCAAATCATCGTATTCTTTGCCACCGATTCACGTTAATTCTTATGTTGTCCCATCAGCTAAGGGACACATCCCCGTTCTACATTAGCTTATCAGATCCTTGTAAAACGTCCTTGATACCTGGGATAGGTATAGTTAGAACGAGTGGCCACCAGGAGTCTACAAATATTAGTCCACAAGACGAGCAAAGCGCAGTGGTGTCTACGAATCTCAACTAATAAGACGAGCCATTAGGTGTGTCTACGAATTCTCACAATGTGGATTGTCTCCTCCTTTAATGAATAACTGCAACCATACTATTAAGCGTTTATACCATTAGTCATCATATTTAGTTTGTCAAGCTAATGTACTTTGTGGATCGTGAAGATCTTAGTCCTAACTAAAGATTGAACTTTTGTGCGGAAATACAAGACTAAGAACAAATAAACACTTAATTCCAAAACGTTGTTGATTTGATTTCTCGTAGAACTTACAATTATTAGGCGAACACACATTTCTTAGTTTCTTCCTAAACTCTCATAATTATTGCCTAAGTCCTAAATCAAGATGAACTCTCTCTCTCGTGTTCAACAACAATGTTAAAGATAAATGAACTAAACTATTTATACTATGGCATAATCACCGGGAACTAGTTACATAAAAGCATGATGATAATAATAAATAAACTACTAAATCTAAACTAGCCGAGTATAATAAAAAACTTTCTTCAACAGTTAAGATCTCAAATCTGGTAAATCTTTGGCGTATCAAATCTTTCCTTTTATAGCTCCTGAAAGATTTCTTTCCATATATACGCGCTCGGTCCCCTTCAATATATTCGGTTCCCTTGAGCACATCCTCTTTGTGTAGCGCTTTGCTTCTCTACAACTCGATTCTTCACTCTTCTTGTTCGGTTCCCTTCAGTGTCACTCGGTTTCCTTGCTCCTAGTTAAGTGCATTAAGCGCTAATCTTCTCGTCGGACTCGATCTTGTATCTCTACTTCAGCTTGTTACTTTCCATGCTTTAACCTCTTAATTAACTCGAAGGCCTATCGATTTCCTGCGATATCTGACTCAATACACATATTAATTCATAAGGCAGTTTGTTATCATTAAAACTGAGGTATTATTAGTTACAAGAACTAAGGGGCTAGTTCATATAACCAACAATTCCCCCCTTTTAATGATGACAAACTTAGAATCCTGGCATAGGCATAAGGTAGAACTGAGAAGGGAGTAGCTTTCAATTCCCCCTTAATCAATGAACAAGTAATACTCATCGTCCTTAAACTTTCATAAGTTCTAGTTCCCCCTAAATTAAATAACTCTTATGCCTGTAATATTCCCCTTTTTGACATCATGTAAAAAGGAATGCTCAGTATTAATCAAGGGAAAATAAGAGTAGTACGTGCGTGCCTTCTAGAGGAATGAGTAAGTGATACGAAAGAAAACACATCAAGTCTAGCCCTATCTTAGTATGCACTAGAGAAAGCAGGTAAGTGAAACAAAGCATACATATCATTAAAAAAATATAAGAGCACACATAAGAGATATTCAGAAAAGAGCAAAAAGAAGAGACATTTAGAGGGGCTTTTGGATTTTCTAAGGAGTCCTAAAGAGAACTGAGACAGCAGCTACTCCCAATGGTATTCATCCTCGTAAACATCTTCACAGCCCTCCTTTAAAGGCCCTCTCATGAGCGCCTTCATGTGATGAAGGTGCCAATCTATCATATGCCTTAGGCCAACTAGATGTCGGTTAGTCTAGAGCATAACCTCTAAGGTGTGAAGCTGGATCTCCTCTGAGCTCATGTTCGGAGGTAACATCGGTCTGGGCTTCTTCGAGGGGCCCTTCAGTCGTCGAGGTCGGGGCTCAGATTTGGGAGGGGCTGAGGTTTCTGGCTTGGGTTTGGGCTCGGCCTTGGTCTCGGTCGGGGTATGGATCCTAGTAGTAGCTTTTCCACTGGCGCATCCATGATGCTCTCACAGGGTGTTTTCTTTACGTGCATGTATATCCCCAACTCGAGCATGATCTTCTTGACGATGTGAGGATAAAGAAGAACGTGATTCTTGTGCATCTTCACTTTCAACATGTAATAAAGGATGAGGCGTGATGTGTCTATGATACTTCCTTCAATGCCTTCGCGCAACAGGCATGCATCTGCGATGGTTACAGTGCCACGCTTTTCTTGCCTGGGGATGATGTTGTGCAGCATGATGTAATGAAATAACTTGGTCCCAAAGCTCAGAATATGTGTCTTTAACTCTTTTGGGCGTGCTTTCCCCACTAGTAGATCGAGTGTCTCAGCCTTTCCTGAGGGCTAATTCTTCTTGGGCAGTGAAGCATACCCTTCGCTCGTCGGTAGGTCGAGCACCTTGGCGGGGAGCTCTATGTTCAACGTATTTGGCTCGTCGTCCCATGGAATATGAGCCACAGAGTAAAGCTGTCCTGGGGAAGGGGTCATGACCACCGGTGCGTTTTAGAACTTGCGCACTTCCTCATGGTCTACAACGAAGGGCTCGACCTCGAGCTCTAACCAGCGCGTTCTTTCGAGGTAGGCGACTAAGGCAAGACTGAGGGTGGACCAGAACCCTTAACCGATTATGAAAGGCTCGATCACTACGCGGGTGGAGAAGTTTCCGTGTGCGGGAGGTCGACTTAGGGATTCATTGCTATCAGTGGCTGATAGGGCTAAACCTACCCACAAGCGTATGTGATTAATTGTAGCTTTTCAAGTGTCGTTCCCACGAGGACAAAGTAGTATCTTTTGCAACCAAACTAGTAAGCTAAGTCGTAATAAGGGAATTTGGTAATTATGCTACGAAAACTAGGAAAACACAACTTCGGAAAAATATATGGATGGGAAATATATAGGATCAAGGATCACCACAACAACTCCTTGATAGATTACAAGATGCGTTTATCAAAGATTAGCATGGACTCGTTTGATGGTATGCAATCTAATGTATCTACCAATTCCTTTCAGACAATAGTAGACATATCTAAACTCCAACCAACAATCACTTTCGTGCAAGGTTAATCAAGCAAAGACTAATAGGCGCTTAGAAACTAGTACTAGACCGGGTTAACATCCACTTTCGTGCTCAATTAAGTCCAACCTAACCTAGGTTTCTATGATTACTTATATCTCCACAAGAACAAACAAGTTTATTCGGGTTCAATTCTAGGAAATCCAACACAAACAATCTCCTTTCAGACTCATGCCGTGTCTAATTGAAATCTATAGGGATCTCCTTTCGGACTCAACCTATTAGAAATTCTAATTGATAATCTCAACCTCAATATGAACCCTAGAATTAAATCAAACAAGATTCCATGCTTTCAAAGACAAACACAAGAAGATAATCTATCAATTTATTGTTGGGATCACCCCAATCATAGAACAATGGATCTAGCTTTGCATAATGAGATAATCAATCAAAAACTCCATAAGAATAAAGAGATTCATAAATCTAGAAGAGAATAAGAGATTTACTTGATTCGATCTAGAACTTAGAACACCAATTCTTGAATAGCCTTCAACAATCTTCACAAAATAGCAAAAACTAGGTCTTGAAATTAACAATAGAGAGATAGAGAGGGAGGATGGATCTCAAACAAGCCCTCAAAACCCCCTTTTATTCTACTCTAAAGGTCCTCCCCAAAAGTAACCCCCTAGAAGTCAAAGAGTTCAAGGTAAATCAAGCATTTTCGGAAGAGGGGCCTGCTACTCGGGCCGATACTCGGCCGAGTGACGGGCCGAGTAAGTCTCTGGTGGCTCCATGTGGTGGCTAGCTACGTGGGCGGATACTCGACCGAGTAACATGCCGAGTATCCCTCTGAGTTCTGCTCCCCATCTTCACTTCGTTATGGCTTGTCTCGTCCTTCCTTTGGCCCCCTTCTTTGCTCGGCTCCTTCCTTGCTAATCTCCTTGTTCGATCAAATTTCCGCGCACGCTCATGATCTCCAATAGAATGCCTCCAAATCACCTGTAATCATCAAACAAAAGAGTAGACATCGACTCTACGAAGGAAACTAAGAAGATAAGATAAAACAAGACTAGAAAGACACAAAACGACTCTACTAAGACGAAATAAACATGACCTAGACTAGACTAAAATGCATGCTATCAGTGGCGACGATGGCCTTGTGGCGCTTCTGGGAGGTGGAGAAGGGATAGATCCTACCATACCTCTTTAGAGTGTTTCATTCGACTTTGGTCCATTAAGGTCTGCATCAAGCTTAGTGCCTGTGGACACTGGAGTGTGAAGGGGCTTGCTGTTGTCCATTCCAAACTTCTTTATGATCTCCATTAGGTATTTTTGTTGATGAATTTGAATGCCTTCAGCCTTTGCACCACTTGTAGTCCGAGAAAGAAGTTGAGTTCCCCTATCATGCTCATACTGAACTTGCTGCTCATCACGTCTTTGAATTTTTCTACAAGCGACATGTTAGTGGATCCAAATATAATATCATCAACGTATACCTGAACCACTATGATATCGCCCTTATGTTCCTGGATGAAAAGCGTCTTGTCGATTGTTCCCCTTTTATAGTTGTTGGCGAGGAGGTACTCAGAGAGAGGCACTCATACCATGCCCTTGTTGCTTGCTTTAACCCATAGAGAGCCTTCTCCAGGAAGTACACGTGATCTGGGTGAGTCGAGTCCTCAAAGCCTGCAGGCTGCTTCACATACACTTCTTCGTTGAGCACACCATTAAGGAAGGTCGTCTTCACATCCATTTGAAATAGCTTTAAGCCCTTATGTGAAGCGAAGGCAATTAAAAGACGAATGGCCTCTAATCTGACGACTGGAGCATAGGTCTCGTCATAATCGATCCCTTCCTTTTGATTGTACCCTTGTGCTACTAAACGTGCTTTGTTCAACTCCTGAATCATCGAGCTTGTTGTGAAAGACCCACCGAGTGCCTATTATGGTGCGATTGGAGGGCTTAGGAACTAGACGCCAGACTTTATTCCACTCTAACTCATGAAGCTCTCATTGCATGGCTGCCACCCAATCTGGATCAAGGATGGCTGCTTTGATGTTCTTAGGCTTAGTGAGTGAGACGAAGGCGTTGAAGGCACAAAGGATAGTTTCCTCAGTTCTTTCATCAAGTGCTTCAGTGATTGCCTCCGGAGGTGCTAGTTGAGCCAAACGAGAGCGAGTGTGGATCCCAGAATTGATTGGGGTGAGCATGTACTCTAGAGGATGAGCACCTTGTTGTTTAAAGGCTCTAGTGGGAGGCTCTGTGTTCTACGGAATGTATGAATTAGAAGGCCATTCGTTATCACTGCCTGAGTCTGGGCCTGAGGGAACTGGGGCTTTATAGGGAAGGGCTAGTGGATTTAAGGCTTTAGGAGGAGGGACGCGATCAATATCTAAGGAAGCTTTTAAGGGGGTGAGTTCTGGGAATGGATCGGAGGTATTTGACGAAGAAGAGAGGAATGCGCCTTCATCAAACACTACATGTATGCTCTCCTTGAAGGTTCTTGTTCTTTGGTTGAACCACTTGTATGATTTGCTTACTGGGACATAGACAAGAAAGATGGCTTCATCACTTCGTGCATCAAACTTGCCAAAATTATCTTTCCCATTATTCAGCACGTAGCACTTGCATCCAAATACCCTGAAATGAGATATGCTTGGAGGGTATCCCTTGATCATCTCATACAGAGTCTTTCCTAGTGAAGGTCATAGAAGGGCTCTGTTGGTGATGTAGCATGCAGTGTTCACCGCTTCAGCCCATAGTGTGGGAGTGACTCCACTTTGAAGTAGCATGGTGCGCGCTATCTTTACTAATGTTCAGTTCTTTCTTTCAACCACTCCATTCTGTTGTGGGGTCCTAGGGGCTGAGAAGTTGTGAGCAATTACTCTTACAATACAGTAGCTCAGCCTATCTCCATTCTCAAATTCAGTTCCATGATATGATCTTATAGAGCGCAACTTCAGAGATAGAGAATTCTTGAGTAAAGCGACTAGCTCGATGAAGCATGAGAAGGCATGATCCTTGGAACGCAGGAATAAGGTCCAAGTGAACCTGGAGTAGTCATAAACGATCACAAATAGTCCACCAGGGCTTTGAACACGCATTGGCCCACATAGATCCATATGAAGTAGCTCAAGGGACTTCTTTGTTGTGATGTTCTGCTTAGCTTTGAACGAGCTCCTGACCTGCTTTCCCTTTACACAATTAGCACAATGAGTCATGTTTTCTATCTTGATGAGAGGTAAGTCGCGGACTAGCTCCTTTGCACGTAGCTTATGTAGAAGATGAAGATTGACGTGCCCTAGTCGTTGATTCCATAAGTCGGTCTGATCTTCTGTAGTAGCAAGACAAAGGTGACTCTTTGGGATGAAGCTGGAGTCGAATATATACGTGATGTTGACTCGCTTCCCCCTTAAGATGATTTCCCCAGTAGCATTCTCACAAAGCACTTCAATGTAGTGAAGGTCACCTCGTTTGGTCCCTCATCATAGAGTTGAGCTACCCTTAAGAGATTATAGCGAAGGCTCTGCACAAAGTTCACCATCTGAATCTCTATCTTGTCATTGAGATGTACCTTTCCATGTCAAGTGATTTCTCTAGCTCTCTTTTCATCCAATGTTACACTTCCACCGTCATATTCTTGAAAACTTTGTAGTCTCTCCTTGTCTCCGGTCGCGTGACATGAGCAGCCACTGTCTATGTACCATTTATTCTCGCTGCTCAAGTTTCCCTGTAAGTAAGCAATCAAACTTTTAGAACTTATTGAATCTCAACTTTTCTGGGTGGATTAATTTTCTGATTAGTATGAGGAGAGGTACTACGATCGAGCCTTTGGCCTTTAGATGAAGAGGAAGGAACTACGTAAGAAGCATCATTCAAGATACTCACTTCATGTGTAGCACGAGTGGGTGACCTGTATGTCTTTTTACTTAGCGCTTGCTTCTTCTTGCAAGAGTTTATAGTGTGACCATTGTTACCATAAAATCTACACCATTCATTGTACTTCACACAACCATATTTGCCCTTTACATGTCTAAAGGGCTTCCTATCCTTAATCTTTGGATCTAGTATGTATGTGGCATTCCCTTGGGCTTGGGTCACATAGATTTTATGAGCCTTTTCCCCATGAAACCAGTAATTGTCATCCCCTAATGGTTGTTCAAGTGCTTTAACCTTTTTCTCTAAGAATTCATTCTTGCTTCTACAGATTTGAAGGCCCTTGTCTAAGGTCTCAGCTTTTTCACTTAATTCTCTGGTGAGCTTTTCATTAGCGCTCGAGCACTTTGTGGAATCTAAGTCATATCCTAATCCAGGTCTAGCCTTTACAAAGATAGTTTGGTTCACCGTTTTATCATTAATAGATTGTGTTAATTTTGTGATCTTCGTACACTAATAGAAAACACGGATTTAGTGACGGAATTAGCGACGGATATCAATTCCGTCGCTAATTATCAAACTTGGCAACGGATTTAGCGACAGGTCCTTCGACCCGTCGCTAAAATCGCATGCCCCTTGGTTAGAGACGGAATTCCTTGGCTATTTTTGACGGTAGTGGATGACACCAAATTATATGCATTACGACGGCTTAGAGACGGACACCCGTCGCTATTGGTCTGACCATTATATTAAGATCCCCTTTGGTGACGGAATTCCTTCGCCAATGAGGATTAATACTCACCCCCTACATTAAAAACCATTAGCGACGGAATACCGTCGCTAATGGTGGCGTGATATGTACCGCCAAAAGCCTTCACAAAATACCGCCCACGTTAGCGACGGTATTCCGTCTCTAATTTTTGGCGGTGCCAAAATTATCCACGTTAGCGACGGTTTTCCATCGCTAATGTGTTAAACCGCCAAGTAAATTTTGGCGAATATTTGAATTTGGCGGTCAAGATTTTTGCGACGGGTTATAGCGACGGAAATCCGTCGCTAAAACCTTCGTTTACATATAAACGCGCAGAACGCCCTAAATCCGCCGCCATCCTCATTCTTTGTTTCCTCTCTTATTTCTTCATCTTCCTCCTCTCTTCGCCATCGATTCCCGTCGTTCCGGACCGCCGCGCTCTCCCTCCTCCTCCTTTGTCCCTCTTGTTGTCGGCCAAAATTCCGCCGCCACCGTTGTCGCTCCACCTCCCCGCGTGCATCCTCGTTCTCCCAACCCCAACTCCGACGCCTCCCGCCGACTCGAACCGCCTCCGCCCAGAAATCCAAAGCCCCGTATCCTTCCAGCCGCATCACCGATCTCCCGCCGCCCCGGAGCCGCCTCCGCCCAGAAATCCGAAGCCCCCATAGCTGCCGCCTCAGCCCAGTGCCGCGGCCGCCAGTTTCGATCGGTGCCCCCCTCCCCAAGGAAAGTATGTGTTTTACGAGTAGGAATTATATATAATTGTTTAGAAATTGTTTAGAAAATATTAATTAGAAATTGTTTAGAAAGTATTAAATAGAAATTGTTTAGAAAAAATAGTATTATTGTTTAGAAAATGTATAAATTGTTAGATAGGTTTTTTAGAATTTTTCAGTAATTATATATAATTATTTAGCAATTATATACAATTTTTTTGAATTTTTCAGAATTATATACAATTTTTTTGAATTTGTTTAGAATTAAATAGAATTTCTGTACAAATATGTACAATTGTTTAGAATTATATTGAATTTGTTTAGAATTGTATACAATTTATTAGGAATTATATGCAATTTATTAGACATTTATTAGAATTTTTATGATAATTATATAGTTTTTTTAGGAATTATATAGAATTATATAGAATTTTTAGGATTAAATTGAATTATATAGAATTTTTTAGAATTATATATAGAATTGTGGATTATTTTAAATCCACTACTACTCCACCGACACCGTTGTCCGTCGGTGACAGAGTAGTTGTGCAGCTAGACCCGATCAGGGCGATGCTCCTCCCGTCCGGACCAGTCTCCCGTTCTATGCGGGAGATTTTCCGGAAATCTTTCTTTATGTCTGGTAGAGCATGGCGGTTTTTATCGTCCGAAGAGATAGACTACTACTGGGAGGAATTCAAGGTAATTATTTATCTATTTTTAGCTTCACAAATACGTGAATGTACAAATGAAAGGTGAAACATACATGTCTTTAATTTATAGTTTTCAGAAGGGGTATACCTGGGATGAGTCCATGTACGGCAAGGAGTACATCTATTGGTTCTTCACGAGACATGCGGGAACCCGGTAAGTTGCAAATCGCTACAGTTTGATATAATTTATTAACTTACTTTGTAATTTTCGAATTATTTTTATTTCACAGGTACAAGAATGTCATTCACAAGATGAAGACGTCTAGAGTACCGCATCACTCTGTGAGTGCTGATGTTTGGGCCTCCTGGAAGGCCCATTGGGACTCAGAGAAAGAGAAAAAGAGGTCCCGCGCTGCTCATGCCATGAGTGAGCCTGAGGGTGAGGGCACCGAATTGGTGCGCCACACGGGAGGCTCCCATTCCTTCATGGATTATTACGACAACCTGGTTTGATTAATAACTTTATTTTTTCAATTTGTATAATCAAATTTACTAATTTTCTGACACACTAATAATTCGTATTGTTTTTTGTTAGTCCAAGGAGCTTGGTCGCTCTCCGACGGCTCCCGAGCTGTATACCCAGACACAGACGTCAAGGAAGGACAAGGAGAGGCGTGTCCCAGTAGACTCGAGGACGAAGAAGATGACGGTACGTATTTCGTAAATTATATTTATATTATGACATATTTATTGGTACCTAACTATACTATGTTTTCATCGGTTATTGTAGGAAGTGCTCGCCGAGAAGATCGGTTCCTCGTCCCAACCACTGACCGGAGAGGGTCAAGATGCGAGTATGGCTGACGTGGATTCGACGCAGATCTATCTGGAGATCGAGGGAGTCAAAAAGAAGAACCGGGGTGTACGGACTCGGTTCATACATCCGGCGACACGCGGCCGGGCGCGTCGAGTCAGGCCATCTCACCCCCGGTTCGTCCTCTCGGATGAGCCAAGATGATGTTCAGCGCCAGGTACAAGAAATGAAAGCGCGGTTGGATGCGCAGATCCAAGAGCGCTTGCAGGCGAATATGCGGCAATTGGAAGAGCGGATGGAATCACAAGTGTATAAGCAAATGCAGTCACGACTTGATGCTGATATCCAGGAGAGAATGTCCTATTTCCTCCGAGATGACGTGTCCATGATGATGCCAAGCCTTCCTCCAGAACATCATCCGCAACCGAGAGACGACGACGACGACACCCCCGAGACTTAGTTTTTTTTTTGATTTGTATCTTTGTTTTTGTTTTTGTACGAATTATGTTTGTTATGTTTGATTTTGTAATAACAATTTCAGTTTAACTTAATATTTGTATCTTTGTTTACGAATGATTTTATAATAATTTTCAATTCAATAAAAATGCAAAAACCGTCGCAATATTAACGTTAACGAACATGTGAAGCCGTAATTTATAACGATAATCGTGGACGTGACAAAGAAAATTGGGACGGGATTTGTGACGGAAATCCGTCTCAGTTTGTGGGAAAATGGACGCAGTATTAGAGACGGAAATTTGTCACAATACCGGTCGCAAAGATGGGTACAAATTAGCAACGGACTGTCGTTGCAAAACCGTCGCCAAATTCGGTCTCCCAGGGGTCCATATTAGCGACAAAAAGTGGTCGCAAGTGTCGTCGCAACAATCGGTCTCCGGACGACATAATTGGAAACAGAATTCCGTCGCAAGAACCTTCGCTAATTCGCGACGGGTTCTTTCTCCCATCGCTAAAATCTTTTAGCGACCATTTCTGGGACGACGGGGTGTTAGCGACGGAAAACCGTCGCTAACCTCTTTTTGCGACGGATCTGTCTTGAATAGCTACGGAAATATCCGTCGCCAATCAAGAGATTTCTAGTAGTGGTAAGAATTATCCCTAAGTTACTTTCTACCTTGAGTTCTAAATCCTTTAATGACCCCCTTGAGGGTTGCTTACCCTTGCAGCCCTCGCGGGATTTCATCATCGTACTCAGTTCCCTAGATTTTACTAAGGCCTTTTCTTTGCCAGATAACCTAGTGGACAAGTCTAGACATTCACAACGTAGTTCAGTTACTTACTCTTCATATTCTGTTATTCGAGATTCTAAAGTTTCAGTGTCTTCTAGTAACCCTTTAATCATATTATTAAGGTCTTTCTTTTCAAGCATGTTTAAGCGATTAGGGAAGGAATCGAGAGTTTTTACCTTAGAAGTGAGAGCCTCTGGATTGGCCATAAGACATTTGCCTTGGAATCCTTCATGAAGGTCAACTTCATCATCTTCTTCTCCCCATGCTAAGAAAAGTGCCTTCTTCTCAGTGGCCTCTACTTTTGGGTTGGTGCATGTCCTGGCAAGATGTCCCTTCTCCTAACAGTTATAGAACGTGTACTCATTGAGATCATGCTTAACCGAGGATAATGATTCTCTGGGTCCAACTCTCTTCTTAAACCAATTTTTCACCATCTTTGTCATGAGAGTGACTTCTGTGTCTTCTTCCTCATCCTCTTCACCGTCATTGATGTCCATCTTCTCACCCACATTCGTGAGCTTCAGCACTGTCCCAGTGGCTTCTTTTACTCGTAATCCCTTTAGTGAGTTAACATTCTCTTAGTCAAAGAACTTGCCAAATTTGTATACTACTGGGAGCTTCTTGCAGTCTTGAGACATGAGAGCGATCGTCGAGTGAGATCGAATTTTTCGCTCATATAATAGATGACAACCAGTGTCTTCTCTGAGGGAGGGACAACTACGCCAGAGGCATTCAATTTGTTGATCAGAATTGTGAAGTGCGACTGGCAGGCTGACACGCTTTCACCAGGGAGTTGTTTGAAGGACTGAAACTCCCTTTGAAGCGTAAACAATCTGGTGTCCTTCTGGTCTTTGCTCCCTCTGTGTATGGAGATGATAGCTTCCCACATGTCTTTGGCCGTTTGTATGCCAATGGCTTTGTCAATATCCGTGCAGGTGAGTCCACACAGAATCAGTTGTCGAGCTTTTGCGTTCTTCTCCATCTTGGCGTAGTGTTCTGGTTGCCATTCTATTCTTGCCTTCAACTCTGGAAGTACCTCGTCTCCAAACTCTATGAATTTCCAGCATTGGTAGTCTTGGGTTTGAATGAACTTCGTGTGCACTCCCATCCACCAATCAAGTTCTCCATCTCGAAGCTGGTGAGGTTTGTTGAGGGACATGCTGAGGTTGAATTCTGAGTTCTTCATTGCCGTATTGAAATTGGATCCTGCTCTGATACTAATTGTGGATCGTGAAGATCTTAGCCCTAACTAAAGATTGAACTTTTGTGCGGAAATACAAGACTAAGAACAAATAAACACTAAATTCCACAACGTTGTGATTTGATTTCTCGTAGAACTTACAACTATTAGGCGAACACACAGTTCTTAGTCTCTTCCTAAACTCTCCTAATTATTGCCTAAGTCCTAAATCAAGATGAACTCTCTCTCTCGTGTTCAACAACAACGTTAAAGATAAATAAACTAAACTATTTATACTATGGCATAATCACCGGGAACTAGTTACCTAAAAGCATGATGATAATAATAAATAAACTACTAAATCTAAACTAGCCGAGTATAATAACAAACTTCAACAATTAAGATCTCGAATCTAGTAAATCTTTGGCGTATCAAATCTTTCCTTTTATAGCTCCTGAAAGATTTCTTTCCATATATACGCGCTCGGTCCCCTTCAGTGTATTTGGTCCCCTTGAGCGCGTCCTCTTTGTGTAGAGCTTTGCTTCTCTGCAGCTCAATTCTTCACTCTTCTTGTTTGATTCTCTTCAGTGTCACTCCGTTCCCTTGATCCTAGTTAATCGCATTAAGCGCTAATCTTCTCTCTAGACTCGCTCTTGTATCTCTACTTCAGCTCGTTGCTTTCCATGCTTGAACCTCTTAATTAATTCAAAGGCCTATCAATTTCCTGCGATATCTTACTCAATACACATATTAATTGATAAGAAAGTTTGTTATCATTAAAACTGAGGTATTATTAGTTATAAGAACTAAGAGGATAGTTCATATGACCAACATACTCATAAAATGCAATGAAATTAAGAACGCGGAAGCAAACACATCGACATAATACGAACTAACAATGGATAGAAGAATACTTATTAAATTCAAACTTCAATTATAAATTTCATAGAAATGGGGAACAATAGTCTAGACAATTTTCTAAAACAATGCTAGGCGGGTGCTAGGCGTTGAGGGGGCCTAGAACCTAGGCGACTAGGCGGGAGCCTAGGCAGATCAATATTATAACACTTATTTTTATATTTTAATATAATTTCCTTATATGAAAAACTAAATCGAAATATATTGATTCATAATTTTCATAGTAATTCATAATTTAACTATATAATTTTAGTATAAGCATATAATTTGCTAATTAATCATCCAAAATTCATAGACTTTATAGTATTCTTCATAAAGAAGATCTACAAGATCACAACAAGCAAAAATTCTACAGTTTTCAACACATGGTTCAACGTAAGTGATGAGCGACGTTTAATAC
>NW_027370464.1:0-35801 GCF_046119375.1 Phyllobates terribilis | reverse complement strand
AAAAAAGCAAAAAATTTTCAGAATTGCACCGTGCAATGTGGAGATATTACTGTTTGTGAATTTACAATATTCATTGATTTTTGCCATTGAAAAACATGTTTTTCATATACCAGAAATGTTTGAAGCTACTGACTGAATGAAAGGAGCTGGCATCTCACTCTCTTTGAATCTTCTTTATCATGCTAGGATTAACAGGAAAAAGCTAAAAATTTCAGAATTGCACCGTGCAATGTGGAGATATCTGTTTGTGCATTTACAATATTCATTGATTTTTGCCATTGAAAAACGTCCAGAAATGTTTGAAGCTACTGACTGAATGAAAGGAGCTGGCATCTCACTCTCTTTGAATCTTCTTTATCATGCTAGGATTAACAGGAAAAAGCTAAAAATTTCAGAATTGCACCGTGCAATGTGGAGATATTACTGTTTGTGCATTTACAATATTCATTGATTTTTGCCATTGAAAAACATGTTTTTCATATACCAGAAATGTTTGAAGCTACTGACTGAATGAAAGGAGCTGGCATCTCACTCTCTTTGAATCTTCTTTATCATGCTAGGATTAACAGGAAAAAGCTAAAAATTTCAGAATTGCACCGTGCAATGTGGAGATATTACTGTTTGTGCATTTACAATATTCATTGATTTTTGCCATTGAAAAACATGTTTTTCATATACCAGAAATGTTTGAAGCTACTGACTGAATGAAAGGAGCTGGCATCTCACTCTCTTTGAATCTTCTTTATCATGCTAGGATTAACAGGAAAAAGCTAAAAATTTCAGAATTGCACCGTGCAATGTGGAGATATTACTGTTTGTGCATTTACAATATTCATTGATTTTTGCCATTGAAAAACGTCCAGAAATGTTTGAAGCTACTGACTGAATGAAAGGAGCTGGCATCTCACTCTCTTTGAATCTTCTTTATCATGCTAGGATTAACAGGAAAAAGCAAAAAATTTCAGAATTGCACCGTGCAATGTGGAGATATTACTGTTTGTGCATTTACAATATTCATTGATTTTTGCCATTGAAAAACATGTTTTTCATATACCAGAAATGTTTGAAGCTACTGACTGAATGAAAGGAGCTGGCATCTCACTCTCTTTGAATCTTCTTTATCATGCTAGGATTAACAGGAAAAAGCTAAAAATTTCAGAATTGCACCGTGCAATGTGGAGATATTACTGTTTGTGCATTTACAATATTCATTGATTTTTGCCATTGAAAAACGTCCAGAAATGTTTGAAGCTACTGACTGAATGAAAGGAGCTGGCATCTCACTCTCTTTGAATCTTCTTTATCATGCTAGGATTAGCAGGAAAAAGCAAAAAATTTCAGAATTGCACCGTGCAATGTGGAGATATTACTGTTTGTGCATTTACAATATTCATTGATTTTGCCATTGAAAAACGTCCAGAAATGTTTGAAGCTACTGACTGAATGAAAGGAGCTGGCATCTCACTCTCTTTGAATCTTCTTTATCATGCTAGGATTAACAGGAAAAAGCTAAAAATTTCAGAATTGCACCGTGCAATGTGGAGATATTACTGTTTGTGCATTTACAATATTCATTGATTTTTGCCATTGAAAACATGTTTTCATATACCAGAAATGTTTGAAGCTACTGACTGAATGAAAGGAGCTGGCATCTCACTCTCTTTGAATCTTCTTTATCATGCTAGGATTAACAGGAAAAAGCTAAAAATTTCAGAATTGCACCGTGCAATGTGGAGATATTACTGTTTGTGCATTTACAATATTCATTGATTTTTGCCATTGAAAACGTCCAGAAATGTTTGAAGCTACTGACTGAATGAAAGGAGCTGGCATCTCACTCTCTTTGAATCTACTTTATCATGCTAGGATTAACAGGAAAAAGCTAAAAATTTCAGAATTGCACCGTGCAATGTGGAGATATTACTGTTTGTGCATTTACAATATTCATTGATTTTTGCCATTGAAAAACATGTTTTTCATATACCAGAAATGTTTGAAGCTACTGACTGAATGAAAGGAGCTGGCATCTCACTCTCTTTGAATCTTCTTTATCATGCTAGGATTAACAGGAAAAAGCTAAAAATTTCAGAATTGCACCGTGCAATGTGGAGATATTACTGTTTGTGCATTTACAATATTCATTGATTTTTGCCATTGAAAAACGTCCAGAAATGTTTGAAGCTACTGACTGAATGAAAGGAGCTGGCATCTCACTCTCTTTGAATCTTCTTTATCATGCTAGGATTAACAGGAAAAAGCTAAAAATTTCAGAATTGCACCGTGCAATGTGGAGATATTACTGTTTGTGCATTTACAATATTCATTGATTTTTGCCATTGAAAAACGTCCAGAAATGTTTGAAGCTACTGACTGAATGAAAGGAGCTGGCATCTCACTCTCTTTGAATCTTCTTTATCATGCTAGGATTAACAGGAAAAAGCTAAAAATTTCAGAATTGCACCGTGCAATGTGGAGATATTACTGTTTGTGCATTTACAATATTCATTGATTTTTGCCATTGAAAAACATGTTTTTCATATACCAGAAATGTTTGAAGCTACTGACTGAATGAAAGGAGCTGGCATCTCACTCTCTTTGAATCTTCTTTATCATGCTAGGATTAACAGGAAAAAGCTAAAAATTTCAGAATTGCACCGTGCAATGTGGAGATATTACTGTTTGTGCATTTACAATATTCATTGATTTTTGCCATTGAAAAACATGTTTTTCATATACCAGAAATGTTTGAAGCTACTGACTGAATGAAAGGAGCTGGCATCTCACTCTCTTTGAATCTTCTTTATCATGCTAGGATTAACAGGAAAAAGCTAAAAATTTCAGAATTGCACCGTGCAATGTGGAGATATTACTGTTTGTGCATTTACAATATTCATTGATTTTTGCCATTGAAAAACATGTTTTTCATATACCAGAAATGTTTGAAGCTACTGACTGAATGAAAGGAGCTGGCATCTCACTCTCTTTGAATCTTCTTTATCATGCTAGGATTAACAGGAAAAAGCTAAAAATTTCAGAATTGCACCGTGCAATGTGGAGATATTACTGTTTGTGCATTTACAATATTCATTGATTTTTGCCATTGAAAAACGTCCAGAAATGTTTGAAGCTACTGACTGAATGAAAGGAGCTGGCATCTCACTCTCTTTGAATCTTCTTTATCATGCTAGGATTAACAGGAAAAAGCTAAAAATTTCAGAATTGCACCGTGCAATGTGGAGATATTACTGTTTGTGCATTTACAATATTCATTGATTTTTGCCATTGAAAAACATGTTTTTCATATACCAGAAATGTTTGAAGCTACTGACTGAATGAAAGGAGCTGGCATCTCACTCTCTTTGAATCTTCTTTATCATGCTAGGATTAACAGGAAAAAGCTAAAAATTTCAGAATTGCACCGTGCAATGTGGAGATATTACTGTTTGTGCATTTACAATATTCATTGATTTTTGCCATTGAAAAACGTCCAGAAATGTTTGAAGCTACTGACTGAATGAAAGGAGCTGGCATCTCACTCTCTTTGAATCTTCTTTATCATGCTAGGATTAACAGGAAAAAGCTAAAAATTTCAGAATTGCACCGTGCAATGTGGAGATATTACTGTTTGTGCATTTACAATATTCATTGATTTTTGCCATTGAAAAACATGTTTTTCATATACCAGAAATGTTTGAAGCTACTGACTGAATGAAAGGAGCTGGCATCTCACTCTCTTTGAATCTTCTTTATCATGCTAGGATTAACAGGAAAAAGCTAAAAATTTCAGAATTGCACCGTGCAATGTGGAGATATTACTGTTTGTGCATTTACAATATTCATTGATTTTTGCCATTGAAAAACATGTTTTTCATATACCAGAAATGTTTGAAGCTACTGACTGAATGAAAGGAGCTGGCATCTCACTCTCTTTGAATCTTCTTTATCATGCTAGGATTAACAGGAAAAAGCTAAAAATTTCAGAATTGCACCGTGCAATGTGGAGATATTACTGTTTGTGCATTTACAATATTCATTGATTTTTGCCATTGAAAAACATGTTTTTCATATACCAGAAATGTTTGAAGCTACTGACTGAATGAAAGGAGCTGGCATCTCACTCTCTTTGAATCTTCTTTATCATGCTAGGATTAACAGGAAAAAGCTAAAAATTTCAGAATTGCACCGTGCAATGTGGAGATATTACTGTTTGTGCATTTACAATATTCATTGATTTTTGCCATTGAAAAACGTCCAGAAATGTTTGAAGCTACTGACTGAATGAAAGGAGCTGGCATCTCACTCTCTTTGAATCTTCTTTATCATGCTAGGATTAACAGGAAAAAGCTAAAAATTTCAGAATTGCACCGTGCAATGTGGAGATATTACTGTTTGTGCATTTACAATATTCATTGATTTTTGCCATTGAAAAACGTCCAGAAATGTTTGAAGCTACTGACTGAATGAAAGGAGCTGGCATCTCACTCTCTTTGAATCTTCTTTATCATGCTAGGATTAACAGGAAAAAGCTAAAAATTTCAGAATTGCACCGTGCAATGTGGAGATATTACTGTTTGTGCATTTACAATATTCATTGATTTTTGCCATTGAAAAACATGTTTTTCATATACCAGAAATGTTTGAAGCTACTGACTGAATGAAAGGAGCTGGCATCTCACTCTCTTTGAATCTTCTTTATCATGCTAGGATTAGCAGGAAAAAGCTAAAAATTTCAGAATTGCACCGTGCAATGTGGAGATATTACTGTTTGTGCATTTACAATATTCATTGATTTTTGCCATTGAAAAACATGTTTTTCATATACCAGAAATGTTTGAAGCTACTGACTGAATGAAAGGAGCTGGCATCTCACTCTCTTTGAATCTTCTTTATCATGCTAGGATTAACAGGAAAAAGCAAAAAATTTCAGAATTGCACCGTGCAATGTGGAGATATTACTGTTTGTGCATTTACAATATTCATTGATTTTTGCCATTGAAAAACGTCCAGAAATGTTTGAAGCTACTGACTGAATGAAAGGAGCTGGCATCTCACTCTCTTTGAATCTTCTTTATCATGCTAGGATTAACAGGAAAAAGCTAAAAATTTCAGAATTGCACCGTGCAATGTGGAGATATTACTGTTTGTGCATTTACAATATTCATTGATTTTTGCCATTGAAAAACGTCCAGAAATGTTTGAAGCTACTGACTGAATGAAAGGAGCTGGCATCTCACTCTCTTTGAATCTTCTTTATCATGCTAGGATTAACAGGAAAAAGCTAAAAATTTCAGAATTGCACCGTGCAATGTGGAGATATTACTGTTTGTGCATTTACAATATTCATTGATTTTTGCCATTGAAAAACATGTTTTTCATATACCAGAAATGTTTGAAGCTACTGACTGAATGAAAGGAGCTGGCATCTCACTCTCTTTGAATCTTCTTTATCATGCTAGGATTAACAGGAAAAAGCAAAAAATTTCAGAATTGCACCGTGCAATGTGGAGATATTACTGTTTGTGCATTTACAATATTCATTGATTTTTGCCATTGAAAAACATGTTTTTCATATACCAGAAATGTTTGAAGCTACTGACTGAATGAAAGGAGCTGGCATCTCACTCTCTTTGAATCTTCTTTATCATGCTAGGATTAACAGGAAAAAGCTAAAAAATTTCAGAATTGCACCGTGCAATGTGGAGATATTACTGTTTGTGCATTTACAATATTCATTGATTTTTGCCATTGAAAAACATGTTTTTCATATACCAGAAATGTTTGAAGCTACTGACTGAATGAAAGGAGCTGGCATCTCACTCTCTTTGAATCTTCTTTATCATGCTAGGATTAGCAGGAAAAAGCTAAAAATTTCAGAATTGCACCGTGCAATGTGGAGATATTACTGTTTGTGCATTTACAATATTCATTGATTTTTGCCATTGAAAAACGTCCAGAAATGTTTGAAGCTACTGACTGAATGAAAGGAGCTGGCATCTCACTCTCTTTGAATCTTCTTTATCATGCTAGGATTAACAGGAAAAAGCTAAAAATTTCAGAATTGCACCGTGCAATGTGGAGATATTACTGTTTGTGCATTTACAATATTCATTGATTTTTGCCATTGAAAAACATGTTTTTCATATACCAGAAATGTTTGAAGCTACTGACTGAATGAAAGGAGCTGGCATCTCACTCTCTTTGAATCTTCTTTATCATGCTAGGATTAACAGGAAAAAGCTAAAAATTTCAGAATTGCACCGTGCAATGTGGAGATATTACTGTTTGTGCATTTACAATATTCATTGATTTTTGCCATTGAAAAACATGTTTTTCATATACCAGAAATGTTTGAAGCTACTGACTGAATGAAAGGAGCTGGCATCTCACTCTCTTTGAATCTTCTTTATCATGCTAGGATTAACAGGAAAAAGCTAAAAATTTCAGAATTGCACCGTGCAATGTGGAGATATTACTGTTTGTGCATTTACAATATTCATTGATTTTTGCCATTGAAAAACATGTTTTTCATATACCAGAAATGTTTGAAGCTACTGACTGAATGAAAGGAGCTGGCATCTCACTCTCTTTGAATCTTCTTTATCATGCTAGGATTAACAGGAAAAAGCTAAAAATTTCAGAATTGCACCGTGCAATGTGGAGATATTACTGTTTGTGCATTTACAATATTCATTGATTTTTGCCATTGAAAAACGTCCAGAAATGTTTGAAGCTACTGACTGAATGAAAGGAGCTGGCATCTCACTCTCTTTGAATCTTCTTTATCATGCTAGGATTAACAGGAAAAAGCAAAAAATTTCAGAATTGCACCGTGCAATGTGGAGATATTACTGTTTGTGCATTTACAATATTCATTGATTTTTGCCATTGAAAAACATGTTTTTCATATACCAGAAATGTTTGAAGCTACTGACTGAATGAAAGGAGCTGGCATCTCACTCTCTTTGAATCTTCTTTATCATGCTAGGATTAACAGGAAAAAGCTAAAAATTTCAGAATTGCACCGTGCAATGTGGAGATATTACTGTTTGTGCATTTACAATATTCATTGATTTTTGCCATTGAAAAACATGTTTTTCATATACCAGAAATGTTTGAAGCTACTGACTGAATGAAAGGAGCTGGCATCTCACTCTCTTTGAATCTTCTTTATCATGCTAGGATTAACAGGAAAAAGCTAAAAATTTCAGAATTGCACCGTGCAATGTGGAGATATTACTGTTTGTGCATTTACAATATTCATTGATTTTTGCCATTGAAAAACGTCCAGAAATGTTTGAAGCTACTGACTGAATGAAAGGAGCTGGCATCTCACTCTCTTTGAATCTTCTTTATCATGCTAGGATTAACAGGAAAAAGCTAAAAATTTCAGAATTGCACCGTGCAATGTGGAGATATTACTGTTTGTGCATTTACAATATTCATTGATTTTTGCCATTGAAAAACGTCCAGAAATGTTTGAAGCTACTGACTGAATGAAAGGAGCTGGCATCTCACTCTCTTTGAATCTTCTTTATCATGCTAGGATTAACAGGAAAAAGCAAAAAATTTCAGAATTGCACCGTGCAATGTGGAGATATTACTGTTTGTGCATTTACAATATTCATTGATTTTTGCCATTGAAAAACATGTTTTTCATATACCAGAAATGTTTGAAGCTACTGACTGAATGAAAGGAGCTGGCATCTCACTCTCTTTGAATCTTCTTTATCATGCTAGGATTAACAGGAAAAAGCTAAAAATTTCAGAATTGCACCGTGCAATGTGGAGATATTACTGTTTGTGCATTTACAATATTCATTGATTTTTGCCATTGAAAAACGTCCAGAAATGTTTGAAGCTACTGACTGAATGAAAGGAGCTGGCATCTCACTCTCTTTGAATCTTCTTTATCATGCTAGGATTAACAGGAAAAAGCAAAAAATTTCAGAATTGCACCGTGCAATGTGGAGATATTACTGTTTGTGCATTTACAATATTCATTGATTTTTGCCATTGAAA
This sequence comes from Phyllobates terribilis, assembly GCF_046119375.1. Lineage (NCBI taxonomy): Eukaryota > Metazoa > Chordata > Amphibia > Anura > Dendrobatidae > Phyllobates > Phyllobates terribilis. The sequence continues at coordinate 27,782 of NW_027370464.1, read as the reverse complement.
AACATGTTTTTCATATACCAGAAATGTTTGAAGCTACTGACTGAATGAAAGGAGCTGGCATCTCACTCTCTTTGAATCTTCTTTATCATGCTAGGATTAACAGGAAAAAGCTAAAAATTTCAGAATTGCACCGTGCAATGTGGAGATATTACTGTTTGTGCATTTACAATATTCATTTATTTTTGCCATTGAAAAACGTCCAGAAATGTTTGAAGCTACTGACTGAATGAAAGGAGCTGGCATCTCACTCTCTTTGAATCTTCTTCATCATGCTAGGATTAACAGGAAAAAGCAAAAAATTTCAGAATTGCACCGTGCAATGTGGAGATATTACTGTTTGTGCATTTACAATATTCATTGATTTTTGCCATTGAAAAACATGTTTTTCATATACCAGAAATGTTTGAAGCTACTGACTGAATGAAAGGAGCTGGCATCTCACTCTCTTTGAATCTTCTTTATCATGCTAGGATTAACAGGAAAAAGCTAAAAATTTCAGAATTGCACCGTGCAATGTGGAGATATTACTGTTTGTGCATTTACAATATTCATTGATTTTTGCCATTGAAAAACATGTTTTTCATATACCAGAAATGTTTGAAGCTACTGACTGAATGAAAGGAGCTGGCATCTCACTCTCTTTGAATCTTCTTTATCATGCTAGGATTAACAGGAAAAAGCTAAAAATTTCAGAATTGCACCGTGCAATGTGGAGATATTACTGTTTGTGCATTTACAATATTCATTGATTTTTGCCATTGAAAAACGTCCAGAAATGTTTGAAGCTACTGACTGAATGAAAGGAGCTGGCATCTCACTCTCTTTGAATCTTCTTTATCATGCTAGGATTAACAGGAAAAAGCTAAAAATTTCAGAATTGCACCGTGCAATGTGGAGATATTACTGTTTGTGCATTTACAATATTCATTGATTTTTGCCATTGAAAAACATGTTTTTCATATACCAGAAATGTTTGAAGCTACTGACTGAATGAAAGGAGCTGGCATCTCACTCTCTTTGAATCTTCTTTATCATGCTAGGATTAACAGGAAAAAGCTAAAAATTTCAGAATTGCACCGTGCAATGTGGAGATATTACTGTTTGTGCATTTACAATATTCATTGATTTTTGCCATTGGAAAACGTCCAGAAATGTTTGAAGCTACTGACTGAATGAAAGGAGCTGGCATCTCACTCTCTTTGAATCTTCTTTATCATGCTAGGATTAACAGGAAAAAGCTAAAAATTTCAGAATTGCACCGTGCAATGTGGAGATATTACTGTTTGTGCATTTACAATATTCATTGATTTTTGCCATTGAAAAACATGTTTTTCATATACCAGAAATGTTTGAAGCTACTGACTGAATGAAAGGAGCTGGCATCTCACTCTCTTTGAATCTTCTTTATCATGCTAGGATTAACAGGAAAAAGCTAAAAATTTCAGAATTGCACCGTGCAATGTGGAGATATTACTGTTTGTGCATTTACAATATTCATTGATTTTTGCCATTGAAAAACATGTTTTTCATATACCAGAAATGTTTGAAGCTACTGACTGAATGAAAGGAGCTGGCATCTCACTCTCTTTGAATCTTCTTTATCATGCTAGGATTAACAGGAAAAAGCTAAAAATTTCAGAATTGCACCGTGCAATGTGGAGATATTACTGTTTGTGCATTTACAATATTCATTGATTTTTGCCATTGAAAAACATGTTTTTCATATACCAGAAATGTTTGAAGCTACTGACTGAATGAAAGGAGCTGGCATCTCACTCTCTTTGAATCTTCTTTATCATGCTAGGATTAACAGGAAAAAGCTAAAAATTTCAGAATTGCACCGTGCAATGTGGAGATATTACTGTTTGTGCATTTACAATATTCATTGATTTTTGCCATTGAAAAACGTCCAGAAATGTTTGAAGCTACTGACTGAATGAAAGGAGCTGGCATCTCACTCTCTTTGAATCTTCTTTATCATGCTAGGATTAACAGGAAAAAGCTAAAAATTTCAGAATTGCACCGTGCAATGTGGAGATATTACTGTTTGTGCATTTACAATATTCATTGATTTTTGCCATTGAAAAACGTCCAGAAATGTTTGAAGCTACTGACTGAATGAAAGGAGCTGGCATCTCACTCTCTTTGAATCTTCTTTATCATGCTAGGATTAACAGGAAAAAGCTAAAAATTTCAGAATTGCACCGTGCAATGTGGAGATATTACTGTTTGTGCATTTACAATATTCATTGATTTTTGCCATTGAAAAACATGTTTTTCATATACCAGAAATGTTTGAAGCTACTGACTGAATGAAAGGAGCTGGCATCTCACTCTCTTTGAATCTTCTTTATCATGCTAGGATTAGCAGGAAAAAGCTAAAAATTTCAGAATTGCACCGTGCAATGTGGAGATATTACTGTTTGTGCATTTACAATATTCATTGATTTTTGCCATTGAAAAACATGTTTTTCATATACCAGAAATGTTTGAAGCTACTGACTGAATGAAAGGAGCTGGCATCTCACTCTCTTTGAATCTTCTTTATCATGCTAGGATTAACAGGAAAAAGCAAAAAATTTCAGAATTGCACCGTGCAATGTGGAGATATTACTGTTTGTGCATTTACAATATTCATTGATTTTTGCCATTGAAAAACGTCCAGAAATGTTTGAAGCTACTGACTGAATGAAAGGAGCTGGCATCTCACTCTCTTTGAATCTTCTTTATCATGCTAGGATTAACAGGAAAAAGCTAAAAATTTCAGAATTGCACCGTGCAATGTGGAGATATTACTGTTTGTGCATTTACAATATTCATTGATTTTTGCCATTGAAAAACGTCCAGAAATGTTTGAAGCTACTGACTGAATGAAAGGAGCTGGCATCTCACTCTCTTTGAATCTTCTTTATCATGCTAGGATTAACAGGAAAAAGCTAAAAATTTCAGAATTGCACCGTGCAATGTGGAGATATTACTGTTTGTGCATTTACAATATTCATTGATTTTTGCCATTGAAAAACATGTTTTTCATATACCAGAAATGTTTGAAGCTACTGACTGAATGAAAGGAGCTGGCATCTCACTCTCTTTGAATCTTCTTTATCATGCTAGGATTAACAGGAAAAAGCAAAAAATTTCAGAATTGCACCGTGCAATGTGGAGATATTACTGTTTGTGCATTTACAATATTCATTGATTTTTGCCATTGAAAAACATGTTTTTCATATACCAGAAATGTTTGAAGCTACTGACTGAATGAAAGGAGCTGGCATCTCACTCTCTTTGAATCTTCTTTATCATGCTAGGATTAACAGGAAAAAGCTAAAAATTTCAGAATTGCACCGTGCAATGTGGAGATATTACTGTTTGTGCATTTACAATATTCATTGATTTTTGCCATTGAAAAACATGTTTTTCATATACCAGAAATGTTTGAAGCTACTGACTGAATGAAAGGAGCTGGCATCTCACTCTCTTTGAATCTTCTTTATCATGCTAGGATTAGCAGGAAAAAGCTAAAAATTTCAGAATTGCACCGTGCAATGTGGAGATATTACTGTTTGTGCATTTACAATATTCATTGATTTTTGCCATTGAAAAACGTCCAGAAATGTTTGAAGCTACTGACTGAATGAAAGGAGCTGGCATCTCACTCTCTTTGAATCTTCTTTATCATGCTAGGATTAACAGGAAAAAGCAAAAAATTTCAGAATTGCACCGTGCAATGTGGAGATATTACTGTTTGTGCATTTACAATATTCATTGATTTTTGCCATTGAAAAACATGTTTTTCATATACCAGAAATGTTTGAAGCTACTGACTGAATGAAAGGAGCTGGCATCTCACTCTCTTTGAATCTTCTTTATCATGCTAGGATTAACAGGAAAAAGCTAAAAATTTCAGAATTGCACCGTGCAATGTGGAGATATTACTGTTTGTGCATTTACAATATTCATTGATTTTTGCCATTGAAAAACATGTTTTTCATATACCAGAAATGTTTGAAGCTACTGACTGAATGAAAGGAGCTGGCATCTCACTCTCTTTGAATCTTCTTTATCATGCTAGGATTAACAGGAAATAGCTAAAAATTTCAGAATTGCACCGTGCAATGTGGAGATATTACTGTTTGTGCATTTACAATATTCATTGATTTTTGCCATTGAAAAACATGTTTTTCATATACCAGAAATGTTTGAAGCTACTGACTGAATGAAAGGAGCTGGCATCTCACTCTCTTTGAATCTTCTTTATCATGCTAGGATTAACAGGAAAAAGCTAAAAATTTCAGAATTGCACCGTGCAATGTGGAGATATTACTGTTTGTGCATTTACAATATTCATTGATTTTTGCCATTGAAAAACGTCCAGAAATGTTTGAAGCTACTGACTGAATGAAAGGAGCTGGCATCTCACTCTCTTTGAATCTTCTTTATCATGCTAGGATTAACAGGAAAAAGCTAAAAATTTCAGAATTGCACCGTGCAATGTGGAGATATTACTGTTTGTGCATTTACAATATTCATTGATTTTTGCCATTGAAAAACATGTTTTTCATATACCAGAAATGTTTGAAGCTACTGACTGAATGAAAGGAGCTGGCATCTCACTCTCTTTGAATCTTCTTTATCATGCTAGGATTAACAGGAAAAAGCTAAAAATTTCAGAATTGCACCGTGCAATGTGGAGATATTACTGTTTGTGCATTTACAATATTCATTGATTTTTGCCATTGAAAAACGTCCAGAAATGTTTGAAGCTACTGACTGAATGAAAGGAGCTGGCATCTCACTCTCTTTGAATCTTCTTTATCATGCTAGGATTAACAGGAAAAAGCAAAAAATTTCAGAATTGCACCGTGCAATGTGGAGATATTACTGTTTGTGCATTTACAATATTCATTGATTTTTGCCATTGAAAAACATGTTTTTCATATACCAGAAATGTTTGAAGCTACTGACTGAATGAAAGGAGCTGGCATCTCACTCTCTTTGAATCTTCTTTATCATGCTAGGATTAGCAGGAAAAAGCAAAAAATTTCAGAATTGCACCGTGCAATGTGGAGATATTACTGTTTGTGCATTTACAATATTCATTGATTTTTGCCATTGAAAAACATGTTTTTCATATACCAGAAATGTTTGAAGCTACTGACTGAATGAAAGGAGCTGGCATCTCACTCTCTTTGAATCTTCTTTATCATGCAAGGATTAACAGGAAAAAGCTAAAAATTTCAGAATTGCACCGTGCAATGTGGAGATATTACTGTTTGTGCATTTACAATATTCATTGATTTTTGCCATTGAAAAACATGTTTTTCATATACCAGAAATGTTTGAAGCTACTGACTGAATGAAAGGAGCTGGCATCTCACTCTCTTTGAATCTTCTTTATCATGCTAGGATTAACAGGAAAAAGCTAAAAATTTCAGAATTGCACCGTGCAATGTGGAGATATTACTGTTTGTGCATTTACAATATTCATTGATTTTTGCCATTGAAAAACATGTTTTTCATATACCAGAAATGTTTGAAGCTACTGACTGAATGAAAGGAGCTGGCATCTCACTCTCTTTGAATCTTCTTTATCATGCTAGGATTAACAGGAAAAAGCTAAAAATTTCAGAATTGCACCGTGCAATGTGGAGATATTACTGTTTGTGCATTTACAATATTCATTGATTTTTGCCATTGAAAAACGTCCAGAAATGTTTGAAGCTACTGACTGAATGAAAGGAGCTGGCATCTCACTCTCTTTGAATCTTCTTTATCATGCTAGGATTAACAGGAAAAAGCTAAAAATTTCAGAATTGCACCGTGCAATGTGGAGATATTACTGTTTGTGCATTTACAATATTCATTGATTTTTGCCATTGAAAAACGTCCAGAAATGTTTGAAGCTACTGACTGAATGAAAGGAGCTGGCATCTCACTCTCTTTGAATCTTCTTTATCATGCTAGGATTAACAGGAAAAAGCAAAAAATTTCAGAATTGCACCGTGCAATGTGGAGATATTACTGTTTGTGCATTTACAATATTCATTGATTTTTGCCATTGAAAAACATGTTTTTCATATACCAGAAATGTTTGAAGCTACTGACTGAATGAAAGGAGCTGGCATCTCACTCTCTTTGAATCTTCTTTATCATGCTAGGATTAACAGGAAAAAGCTAAAAATTTCAGAATTGCACCGTGCAATGTGGAGATATTACTGTTTGTGCATTTACAATATTTATTGATTTTTGCCATTGAAAAACGTCCAGAAATGTTTGAAGCTACTGACTGAATGAAAGGAGCTGGCATCTCACTCTCTTTGAATCTTCTTTATCATGCTAGGATTAACAGGAAAAAGCAAAAAATTTCAGAATTGCACCGTGCAATGTGGAGATATTACTGTTTGTGCATTTACAATATTCATTGATTTTTGCCATTGAAAAACATGTTTTTCATATACCAGAAATGTTTGAAGCTACTGACTGAATGAAAGGAGCTGGCATCTCACTCTCTTTGAATCTTCTTTATCATGCTAGGATTAACAGGAAAAAGCTAAAAATTTCAGAATTGCACCGTGCAATGTGGAGATATTACTGTTTGTGCATTTACAATATTCATTGATTTTTGCCATTGAAAAACATGTTTTTCATATACCAGAAATGTTTGAAGCTACTGACTGAATGAAAGGAGCTGGCATCTCACTCTCTTTGAATCTTCTTTATCATGCTAGGATTAACAGGAAAAAGCTAAAAATTTCAGAATTGCACCGTGCAATGTGGAGATATTACTGTTTGTGCATTTACAATATTCATTGATTTTTGCCATTGAAAAACATGTTTTTCATATACCAGAAATGTTTGAAGCTACTGACTGAATGAAAGGAGCTGGCATCTCACTCTCTTTGAATCTTCTTTATCATGCTAGGATTAGCAGGAAAAAGCTAAAAATTTCAGAATTGCACCGTGCAATGTGGAGATATTACTGTTTGTGCATTTACAATATTCATTGATTTTTGCCATTGAAAAACGTCCAGAAATGTTTGAAGCTACTGACTGAATGAAAGGAGCTGGCATCTCACTCTCTTTGAATCTTCTTTATCATGCTAGGATTAACAGGAAAAAGCTAAAAATTTCAGAATTGCACCGTGCAATGTGGAGATATTACTGTTTGTGCATTTACAATATTCATTGATTTTTGCCATTGAAAAACATGTTTTTCATATACCAGAAATGTTTGAAGCTACTGACTGAATGAAAGGAGCTGGCATCTCACTCTCTTTGAATCTTCTTTATCATGCTAGGATTAACAGGAAAAAGCTAAAAATTTCAGAATTGCACCGTGCAATGTGGAGATATTACTGTTTGTGCATTTACAATATTCATTGATTTTTGCCATTGAAAAACGTCCAGAAATGTTTGAAGCTACTGACTGAATGAAAGGAGCTGGCATCTCACTCTCTTTGAATCTTCTTTATCATGCTAGGATTAACAGGAAAAAGCTAAAAATTTCAGAATTGCACCGTGCAATGTGGAGATATTACTGTTTGTGCATTTACAATATTCATTGATTTTTGCCATTGAAAAACGTCCAGAAATGTTTGAAGCTACTGACTGAATGAAAGGAGCTGGCATCTCACTCTCTTTGTTTTACCATATTTTTTTTATTTTTAATAAACAATTTAACAGGGGAATAACACACGTAGCATAAAAGTAGTGACAAAGAATATTCATAATAAGGGAAAAAATTCTGAGGGAAAGGAAAGGGAAAGGGAACAAACGGGAATGGATAAACAGGAAAGATGGGAGAAATTTGTTCGTCAAATAGTATATACGATAATACAGAAATTTGAACACTTTAAACACACATTACTATCATTAGCAAAATTAAACATATTAATGAGCTAAACACGACACACATTAAGATGTTCCAGCGTTATGAGAGGGTTGAGGGAATTTAGTGAGCCAAATATCCCACTTCCTAGAAAATTTAAGTAAATTATTGTTGATAAGGGAAAATCTGAGTTCAAATATTCTATGGAGATTCATCTTATCAACTAAGTCCTCCAAAGTGGGGACATGTGACTTCCTCCAATAAAAAGCCAATGCGTTCTTACACACTGAAAATAAGTGAATCACCAAAGATCTTTCAAACGACTTATATGGTTCAAGATCTAAGGATAGTAAAGCCATTTGAGGGGTCAATACTACAGGTCTGCCTAAAAGGTCATCTACCAAAGAAGAGATCTGAGCCCATAGATTCCGGATTTTTGGGCAGCTCCAAAAGAGATGTAAAAGATCTCCCCTAAGGCCGCACTCCCTCCAACAAAGGGGAGAGTTGCTGGGCTTTATATGGTGAAGCCTGATTGGAGTGTAATACCATCTGGTAAGAATTTTGAAGTAAGCCTCTTGTAAGGGCATAGATATATTAGAGGCCTGAGAAAAAAGAACAGCACTCTCCCATTGATCGGATTGGAAATTGAGTTTTAGATCTTTTTCCCAGCGTATCATGTAGAGGTGTTTTTGGAAGGAAAGGTCATTATTGAAGCTGTTATATATGTGTCTCAGGCTCCAAAAAATTTTGTGGGATGGGTTGCTTAACAGGTTCACCGAGGTTTCAGAAACAATAAGTTTACCAGAAATAAAATCCAGAATAATGCTCTTTAAATGAGAGTATAAAAAGAAATCAGAGGAAGGTAAATTGAATCTTTTTTTAAGAGTTTGGAAAGGAATAAAGGCAGAAGCTTCATAGAAGTCTCCAATTTTCCTTAACCCTTTATTGTCCCATTGATCTGGAATGGAAGAGTTATACAGATCAGCAACAAAACCAATTGGAAAATTTTTGACAAAAGAAAACTTATCCCTATCAGAATCTCTTAGGGGACTCTTTTTCTTTCTTTTGGCGATTTTTTTCCAGGCGTCAATAATCGCCTGGAAAATAGGATGGGAAGAATCATGAGTGCACTGTTTAAAGAGATGTCTAAGTAACAATTCACGGGGAGAAGAACCATTATTTAAGAAGGTCTCCAGAGTCATCCAAGCTGGGGGACTGTCAGAATTAAACCAATTACTGCTCTGTTTGATAAGGTTTGCCAAATAGTAAGCGGAAATATTAGGGTGGCTCAGACCTCCGTTGCACTTATTCTTGTACAATATATCTGCAGATATCCTCGCACGTTTATTATCCCAGACATAGGAATTAATCTGATTTTGAATTTTTTGAATAAAGATGTGAGAAATAGTTAAAGGTAAGTTGCGGAAAAAATACAAGATTTTGGGTAGAACAAACATCTTAATAGAGAGGACTCTACCCCACCATGACAAATCTCTTTTCAAAAATTCCATCAAATCTCTACGGACGATATCCTCAATCAGAACCAGGTTGTCAGAAATTGTTGAGTTAATAGTTTTACCAATACTGATCCCCAAATAAGTCAGATTGCGTTTAGCCAAACCGAAGGAAAATCTCGAGTGTAAAACCTCTCTCGTCTGACGGTCCAGATTAATGTTTAAAAGTTTAGACTTCTCATTATTGATCTTAAAATAAGAAATCTGAGAGAATAGTTCTAGAACCTTCGAAACTTCCGCAACTGAATTTACTGGGTCCAGCAAGGAAAGCATAACATCATCTGCAAAGAGGCCAATTTTAAATTCTCGAGATGGGGTAGAAATCCCCCTAATGTCAGTGTTTTCTCTAATCCTCTGTGCCAAAGGCTCCATAGCCAGGACAAAGAGAAGGGGGGAAAGTGGGCAACCCTGTCTAGTACCATTTGTGATAGGGATTGGATTTGAGAGATAATTGTTAACATAAATTTTTGCTTGGGGGTTAGAATAGAGGGCCATAATTGAAGAGAGAAATTTGTTATCAAAACCGAATTTAATAAGGGTGAGTTTAAGGTATAGCCAATTTAACCTGTCGAAAGCTTTTTCAGCGTCTAAAGCAAGCAATGAAGTTGGGAGTTTCGCCGTATTTATCACCTTAATAATATTCAGAAGTCTTCTAGAGCCATCAGTTGCTTGCCTCCCACCAACGAAGCCAATCTGATCATCGTTGATGAGAGATGGGAGAATAGTCGATAAACGATTGGCCAGAATTTTCGAATATATCTTAATATCAGTGTTAATTAGCGAAATGGGCCTATAATTTTTAACATTATCTCTCTCATCCTTAGACTTGGGTATTAGGGTAATGGTGGCTTCCAGCATTTCTGAGGGGAAGGAGCTTATTGAGGAAGCATGATTGAAAATTTTCGTGAGAGGGGAAGAAAGTAGGTCACAAAAAGTTTTATAATACTCATTAATGAACCCATCTGGACCCGGAGCCTTGAAATCTTTAAGTTGCTTTATTGTGTTAATAATTTCAAGGTTAGAAAAAGGCTTATTCAATGACTCGTGATCCAGAGGGCTCAATTTTGGTAGATTAATGGAGGATAAAAATTTGTTGATTGCATCTGGGTGAGGATGGGAAATTAGAGGATCAGTTTTGATGTTGTAGAGTTTTTTGTAAAAATTTGCAAACTGGTTCACTATATCTTTAGGGTGGCAAAACGTTATTCCACTATCGTTTTTTATTTTATCTATTCTATTAATTGCTCTTTTACATTTGACTAGGCGGGCCATAAAGCGGGTAGGTTTATTTAGAGCCGCATAGTAATTAAATTTTGATTTCCGAATAATTGCATCATAGGAGGAAGAAATTTCTGATTTTAGCTCTATCCTTAAATTTGAGAGTTCTTTTTGAATTATTGGGGAAGGGGAAGGAAGATTAATTTGCTCTAATTCTTTTTCCCTAATCAGTTTTTGAAGAGAATTAATTTTTGATCTTTTTTCTTTTTTTTCAGATGAGGATATCTGCATTAGTACACCACGAAGGACGGCCTTGTGAGCGCACCAACTGGAGAAGGGATTAGATAAATCTGGGGTATCGTTCTCCCTAAAATAATCAGAAATAGCTTTTTCAATAATTTTTTTGTTTTTGGGGTTATGAATAAGTGAAGATCTACATTTCCAAAGAAATCCATTTTTAATAAGAGGACCAATATGAATTTCACATGACGTAGGGGCATGATCTGATAGAGACCTAAGGCCTATAGAAACGTTAGAGAATTTGGGTAAAGAAAAAACGTCAGTTATTATTAAGTCTATTCTAGAGGCCGTTTGGTGCGCATCCGAAAAATGGGAGAATTCTTTGGAGGTAGTTTGCAGACATCTAAATGTATCAAATAGTTCATTTTTAAAAAGCCAATTATTTAGCGTCGGGTATAAATGACGGCTGGGGGAGGAAGAGTCCATATGCCCGTCCGGGACCATGTTGAAGTCTCCCAAAAAAATCAATTCGCCTCTCCTAACCTCTTCAACCTTTCTAAAAACCTTATTCAAAAAGGGTATTTGCTTTTTATTTGGGGCGTATAGGTTAACAACAGTGCACTCATGATTATTCATCTCACTCTCTTTGAATCTTCTTTATCATGCTAGGATTAGCAGGAAAAAGCAAAAAATTTCAGAATTGCACCGTGCAATGTGGAGATATTACTGTTTGTGCATTTACAATATTCATTGATTTTTGCCATTGAAAAACATGTTTTTCATATACCAGAAATGTTTGAAGCTACTGACTGAATGAAAGGAGCTGGCATCTCACTCTCTTTGAATCTTCTTTATCATGCTAGGATTAGCAGGAAAAAGCAAAAAATTTCAGAATTGCACCGTGCAATGTGGAGATATTACTGTTTGTGCATTTACAATATTCATTGATTTTTGCCATTGAAAAACATGTTTTTCATATACCAGAAATGTTTGAAGCTACTGACTGAATGAAAGGAGCTGGCATCTCACTCTCTTTGAATCTTCTTTATCATGCAAGGATTAACAGGAAAAAGCTAAAAATTTCAGAATTGCACCGTGCAATGTGGAGATATTACTGTTTGTGCATTTACAATATTCATTGATTTTTGCCATTGAAAAACATGTTTTTCATATACCAGAAATGTTTGAAGCTACTGACTGAATGAAAGGAGCTGGCATCTCACTCTCTTTGAATCTTCTTTATCATGCTAGGATTAACAGGAAAAAGCTAAAAATTTCAGAATTGCACCGTGCAATGTGGAGATATTACTGTTTGTGCATTTACAATATTCATTGATTTTTGCCATTGAAAAACATGTTTTTCATATACCAGAAATGTTTGAAGCTACTGACTGAATGAAAGGAGCTGGCATCTCACTCTCTTTGAATCTTCTTTATCATGCTAGGATTAACAGGAAAAAGCTAAAAATTTCAGAATTGCACCGTGCAATGTGGAGATATTACTGTTTGTGCATTTACAATATTCATTGATTTTTGCCATTGAAAAACGTCCAGAAATGTTTGAAGCTACTGACTGAATGAAAGGAGCTGGCATCTCACTCTCTTTGAATCTTCTTTATCATGCTAGGATTAACAGGAAAAAGCTAAAAATTTCAGAATTGCACCGTGCAATGTGGAGATATTACTGTTTGTGCATTTACAATATTCATTGATTTTTGCCATTGAAAAACGTCCAGAAATGTTTGAAGCTACTGACTGAATGAAAGGAGCTGGCATCTCACTCTCTTTGAATCTTCTTTATCATGCTAGGATTAACAGGAAAAAGCAAAAAATTTCAGAATTGCACCGTGCAATGTGGAGATATTACTGTTTGTGCATTTACAATATTCATTGATTTTTGCCATTGAAAAACATGTTTTTCATATACCAGAAATGTTTGAAGCTACTGACTGAATGAAAGGAGCTGGCATCTCACTCTCTTTGAATCTTCTTTATCATGCTAGGATTAACAGGAAAAAGCTAAAAATTTCAGAATTGCACCGTGCAATGTGGAGATATTACTGTTTGTGCATTTACAATATTTATTGATTTTTGCCATTGAAAAACGTCCAGAAATGTTTGAAGCTACTGACTGAATGAAAGGAGCTGGCATCTCACTCTCTTTGAATCTTCTTTATCATGCTAGGATTAACAGGAAAAAGCAAAAAATTTCAGAATTGCACCGTGCAATGTGGAGATATTACTGTTTGTGCATTTACAATATTCATTGATTTTTGCCATTGAAAAACATGTTTTTCATATACCAGAAATGTTTGAAGCTACTGACTGAATGAAAGGAGCTGGCATCTCACTCTCTTTGAATCTTCTTTATCATGCTAGGATTAACAGGAAAAAGCTAAAAATTTCAGAATTGCACCGTGCAATGTGGAGATATTACTGTTTGTGCATTTACAATATTCATTGATTTTTGCCATTGAAAAACATGTTTTTCATATACCAGAAATGTTTGAAGCTACTGACTGAATGAAAGGAGCTGGCATCTCACTCTCTTTGAATCTTCTTTATCATGCTAGGATTAACAGGAAAAAGCTAAAAATTTCAGAATTGCACCGTGCAATGTGGAGATATTACTGTTTGTGCATTTACAATATTCATTGATTTTTGCCATTGAAAAACATGTTTTTCATATACCAGAAATGTTTGAAGCTACTGACTGAATGAAAGGAGCTGGCATCTCACTCTCTTTGAATCTTCTTTATCATGCTAGGATTAGCAGGAAAAAGCTAAAAATTTCAGAATTGCACCGTGCAATGTGGAGATATTACTGTTTGTGCATTTACAATATTCATTGATTTTTGCCATTGAAAAACGTCCAGAAATGTTTGAAGCTACTGACTGAATGAAAGGAGCTGGCATCTCACTCTCTTTGAATCTTCTTTATCATGCTAGGATTAACAGGAAAAAGCTAAAAATTTCAGAATTGCACCGTGCAATGTGGAGATATTACTGTTTGTGCATTTACAATATTCATTGATTTTTGCCATTGAAAAACATGTTTTTCATATACCAGAAATGTTTGAAGCTACTGACTGAATGAAAGGAGCTGGCATCTCACTCTCTTTGAATCTTCTTTATCATGCTAGGATTAACAGGAAAAAGCTAAAAATTTCAGAATTGCACCGTGCAATGTGGAGATATTACTGTTTGTGCATTTACAATATTCATTGATTTTTGCCATTGAAAAACGTCCAGAAATGTTTGAAGCTACTGACTGAATGAAAGGAGCTGGCATCTCACTCTCTTTGAATCTTCTTTATCATGCTAGGATTAACAGGAAAAAGCTAAAAATTTCAGAATTGCACCGTGCAATGTGGAGATATTACTGTTTGTGCATTTACAATATTCATTGATTTTTGCCATTGAAAAACGTCCAGAAATGTTTGAAGCTACTGACTGAATGAAAGGAGCTGGCATCTCACTCTCTTTGTTTTACCATATTTTTTTTATTTTTAATAAACAATTTAACAGGGGAATAACACACGTAGCATAAAAGTAGTGACAAAGAATATTCATAATAAGGGAAAAAATTCTGAGGGAAAGGAAAGGGAAAGGGAACAAACGGGAATGGATAAACAGGAAAGATGGGAGAAATTTGTTCGTCAAATAGTATATACGATAATACAGAAATTTGAACACTTTAAACACACATTACTATCATTAGCAAAATTAAACATATTAATGAGCTAAACACGACACACATTAAGATGTTCCAGCGTTATGAGAGGGTTGAGGGAATTTAGTGAGCCAAATATCCCACTTCCTAGAAAATTTAAGTAAATTATTGTTGATAAGGGAAAATCTGAGTTCAAATATTCTATGGAGATTCATCTTATCAACTAAGTCCTCCAAAGTGGGGACATGTGACTTCCTCCAATAAAAAGCCAATGCGTTCTTACACACTGAAAATAAGTGAATCACCAAAGATCTTTCAAACGACTTATATGGTTCAAGATCTAAGGATAGTAAAGCCATTTGAGGGGTCAATACTACAGGTCTGCCTAAAAGGTCATCTACCAAAGAAGAGATCTGAGCCCATAGATTCCGGATTTTTGGGCAGCTCCAAAAGAGATGTAAAAGATCTCCCCTAAGGCCGCACTCCCTCCAACAAAGGGGAGAGTTGCTGGGCTTTATATGGTGAAGCCTGATTGGAGTGTAATACCATCTGGTAAGAATTTTGAAGTAAGCCTCTTGTAAGGGCATAGATATATTAGAGGCCTGAGAAAAAAGAACAGCACTCTCCCATTGATCGGATTGGAAATTGAGTTTTAGATCTTTTTCCCAGCGTATCATGTAGAGGTGTTTTTGGAAGGAAAGGTCATTATTGAAGCTGTTATATATGTGTCTCAGGCTCCAAAAAATTTTGTGGGATGGGTTGCTTAACAGGTTCACCGAGGTTTCAGAAACAATAAGTTTACCAGAAATAAAATCCAGAATAATGCTCTTTAAATGAGAGTATAAAAAGAAATCAGAGGAAGGTAAATTGAATCTTTTTTTAAGAGTTTGGAAAGGAATAAAGGCAGAAGCTTCATAGAAGTCTCCAATTTTCCTTAACCCTTTATTGTCCCATTGATCTGGAATGGAAGAGTTATACAGATCAGCAACAAAACCAATTGGAAAATTTTTGACAAAAGAAAACTTATCCCTATCAGAATCTCTTAGGGGACTCTTTTTCTTTCTTTTGGCGATTTTTTTCCAGGCGTCAATAATCGCCTGGAAAATAGGATGGGAAGAATCATGAGTGCACTGTTTAAAGAGATGTCTAAGTAACAATTCACGGGGAGAAGAACCATTATTTAAGAAGGTCTCCAGAGTCATCCAAGCTGGGGGACTGTCAGAATTAAACCAATTACTGCTCTGTTTGATAAGGTTTGCCAAATAGTAAGCGGAAATATTAGGGTGGCTCAGACCTCCGTTGCACTTATTCTTGTACAATATATCTGCAGATATCCTCGCACGTTTATTATCCCAGACATAGGAATTAATCTGATTTTGAATTTTTTGAATAAAGATGTGAGAAATAGTTAAAGGTAAGTTGCGGAAAAAATACAAGATTTTGGGTAGAACAAACATCTTAATAGAGAGGACTCTACCCCACCATGACAAATCTCTTTTCAAAAATTCCATCAAATCTCTACGGACGATATCCTCAATCAGAACCAGGTTGTCAGAAATTGTTGAGTTAATAGTTTTACCAATACTGATCCCCAAATAAGTCAGATTGCGTTTAGCCAAACCGAAGGAAAATCTCGAGTGTAAAACCTCTCTCGTCTGACGGTCCAGATTAATGTTTAAAAGTTTAGACTTCTCATTATTGATCTTAAAATAAGAAATCTGAGAGAATAGTTCTAGAACCTTCGAAACTTCCGCAACTGAATTTACTGGGTCCAGCAAGGAAAGCATAACATCATCTGCAAAGAGGCCAATTTTAAATTCTCGAGATGGGGTAGAAATCCCCCTAATGTCAGTGTTTTCTCTAATCCTCTGTGCCAAAGGCTCCATAGCCAGGACAAAGAGAAGGGGGGAAAGTGGGCAACCCTGTCTAGTACCATTTGTGATAGGGATTGGATTTGAGAGATAATTGTTAACATAAATTTTTGCTTGGGGGTTAGAATAGAGGGCCATAATTGAAGAGAGAAATTTGTTATCAAAACCGAATTTAATAAGGGTGAGTTTAAGGTATAGCCAATTTAACCTGTCGAAAGCTTTTTCAGCGTCTAAAGCAAGCAATGAAGTTGGGAGTTTCGCCGTATTTATCACCTTAATAATATTCAGAAGTCTTCTAGAGCCATCAGTTGCTTGCCTCCCACCAACGAAGCCAATCTGATCATCGTTGATGAGAGATGGGAGAATAGTCGATAAACGATTGGCCAGAATTTTCGAATATATCTTAATATCAGTGTTAATTAGCGAAATGGGCCTATAATTTTTAACATTATCTCTCTCATCCTTAGACTTGGGTATTAGGGTAATGGTGGCTTCCAGCATTTCTGAGGGGAAGGAGCTTATTGAGGAAGCATGATTGAAAATTTTCGTGAGAGGGGAAGAAAGTAGGTCACAAAAAGTTTTATAATACTCATTAATGAACCCATCTGGACCCGGAGCCTTGAAATCTTTAAGTTGCTTTATTGTGTTAATAATTTCAAGGTTAGAAAAAGGCTTATTCAATGACTCGTGATCCAGAGGGCTCAATTTTGGTAGATTAATGGAGGATAAAAATTTGTTGATTGCATCTGGGTGAGGATGGGAAATTAGAGGATCAGTTTTGATGTTGTAGAGTTTTTTGTAAAAATTTGCAAACTGGTTCACTATATCTTTAGGGTGGCAAAACGTTATTCCACTATCGTTTTTTATTTTATCTATTCTATTAATTGCTCTTTTACATTTGACTAGGCGGGCCATAAAGCGGGTAGGTTTATTTAGAGCCGCATAGTAATTAAATTTTGATTTCCGAATAATTGCATCATAGGAGGAAGAAATTTCTGATTTTAGCTCTATCCTTAAATTTGAGAGTTCTTTTTGAATTATTGGGGAAGGGGAAGGAAGATTAATTTGCTCTAATTCTTTTTCCCTAATCAGTTTTTGAAGAGAATTAATTTTTGATCTTTTTTCTTTTTTTTCAGATGAGGATATCTGCATTAGTACACCACGAAGGACGGCCTTGTGAGCGCACCAACTGGAGAAGGGATTAGATAAATCTGGGGTATCGTTCTCCCTAAAATAATCAGAAATAGCTTTTTCAATAATTTTTTTGTTTTTGGGGTTATGAATAAGTGAAGATCTACATTTCCAAAGAAATCCATTTTTAATAAGAGGACCAATATGAATTTCACATGACGTAGGGGCATGATCTGATAGAGACCTAAGGCCTATAGAAACGTTAGAGAATTTGGGTAAAGAAAAAACGTCAGTTATTATTAAGTCTATTCTAGAGGCCGTTTGGTGCGCATCCGAAAAATGGGAGAATTCTTTGGAGGTAGTTTGCAGACATCTAAATGTATCAAATAGTTCATTTTTAAAAAGCCAATTATTTAGCGTCGGGTATAAATGACGGCTGGGGGAGGAAGAGTCCATATGCCCGTCCGGGACCATGTTGAAGTCTCCCAAAAAAATCAATTCGCCTCTCCTAACCTCTTCAACCTTTCTAAAAACCTTATTCAAAAAGGGTATTTGCTTTTTATTTGGGGCGTATAGGTTAACAACAGTGCACTCATGATTATTCATCTCACTCTCTTTGAATCTTCTTTATCATGCTAGGATTAGCAGGAAAAAGCAAAAAATTTCAGAATTGCACCGTGCAATGTGGAGATATTACTGTTTGTGCATTTACAATATTCATTGATTTTTGCCATTGAAAAACATGTTTTTCATATACCAGAAATGTTTGAAGCTACTGACTGAATGAAAGGAGCTGGCATCTCACTCTCTTTGAATCTTCTTTATCATGCTAGGATTAACAGGAAAAAGCTAAAAATTTCAGAATTGCACCGTGCAATGTGGAGATATTACTGTTTGTGCATTTACAATATTCATTGATTTTTGCCATTGAAAAACGTCCAGAAATGTTTGAAGCTACTGACTGAATGAAAGGAGCTGGCATCTCACTCTCTTTGAATCTTCTTTATCATGCTAGGATTAACAGGAAAAAGCTAAAAATTTCAGAATTGCACCGTGCAATGTGGAGATATTACTGTTTGTGCATTTACAATATTCATTGATTTTTGCCATTGAAAAACATGTTTTTCATATACCAGAAATGTTTGAAGCTACTGACTGAATGAAAGGAGCTGGCATCTCACTCTCTTTGAATCTTCTTTATCATGCTAGGATTAACAGGAAAAAGCTAAAAATTTCAGAATTGCACCGTGCAATGTGGAGATATTACTGTTTGTGCATTTACAATATTCATTGATTTTTGCCATTGAAAAACGTCCAGAAATGTTTGAAGCTACTGACTGAATGAAAGGAGCTGGCATCTCACTCTCTTTGAATCTTCTTTATCATGCTAGGATTAACAGGAAAAAGCTAAAAATTTCAGAATTGCACCGTGCAATGTGGAGATATTACTGTTTGTGCATTTACAATATTCATTGATTTTTGCCATTGAAAAACGTCCAGAAATGTTTGAAGCTACTGACTGAATGAAAGGAGCTGGCATCTCACTCTCTTTGAATCTTCTTTATCATGCTAGGATTAACAGGAAAAAGCTAAAAATTTCAGAATTGCACCGTGCAATGTGGAGATATTACTGTTTGTGCATTTACAATATTCATTGATTTTTGCCATTGAAAAACGTCCAGAAATGTTTGAAGCTACTGACTGAATGAAAGGAGCTGGCATCTCACTCTCTTTGAATCTTCTTTATCATGCTAGGATTAACAGGAAAAAGCTAAAAATTTCAGAATTGCACCGTGCAATGTGGAGATATTACTGTTTGTGCATTTACAATATTCATTGATTTTTGCCATTGAAAAACATGTTTTTCATATACCAGAAATGTTTGAAGCTACTGACTGAATGAAAGGAGCTGGCATCTCACTCTCTTTGAATCTTCTTTATCATGCTAGGATTAACAGGAAAAAGCTAAAAATTTCAGAATTGCACCGTGCAATGTGGAGATATTACTGTTTGTGCATTTACAATATTCATTGATTTTTGCCATTGAAAAACATGTTTTTCATATACCAGAAATGTTTGAAGCTACTGACTGAATGAAAGGAGCTGGCATCTCACTCTCTTTGAATCTTCTTTATCATGCTAGGATTAACAGGAAAAAGCTAAAAATTTCAGAATTGCACCGTGCAATGTGGAGATATTACTGTTTGTGCATTTACAATATTCATTGATTTTTGCCATTGAAAAACATGTTTTTCATATACCAGAAATGTTTGAAGCTACTGACTGAATGAAAGGAGCTGGCATCTCACTCTCTTTGAATCTTCTTTATCATGCTAGGATTAACAGGAAAAAGCTAAAAATTTCAGAATTGCACCGTGCAATGTGGAGATATTACTGTTTGTGCATTTACAATATTCATTGATTTTTGCCATTGAAAAACATGTTTTTCATATACCAGAAATGTTTGAAGCTACTGACTGAATGAAAGGAGCTGGCATCTCACTCTCTTTGAATCTTCTTTATCATGCTAGGATTAGCAGGAAAAAGCAAAAAATTTCAGAATTGCACCGTGCAATGTGGAGATATTACTGTTTGTGCATTTACAATATTCATTGATTTTTGCCATTGAAAAACGTCCAGAAATGTTTGAAGCTACTGACTGAATGAAAGGAGCTGGCATCTCACTCTCTTTGAATCTTCTTTATCATGCTAGGATTAACAGGAAAAAGCTAAAAATTTCAGAATTGCACCGTGCAATGTGGAGATATTACTGTTTGTGCATTTACAATATTCATTGATTTTTGCCATTGAAAAACGTCCAGAAATGTTTGAAGCTACTGACTGAATGAAAGGAGCTGGCATCTCACTCTCTTTGAATCTTCTTTATCATGCTAGGATTAACAGGAAAAAGCTAAAAATTTCAGAATTGCACCGTGCAATGTGGAGATATTACTGTTTGTGCATTTACAATATTCATTGATTTTTGCCATTGAAAAACATGTTTTTCATATACCAGAAATGTTTGAAGCTACTGACTGAATGAAAGGAGCTGGCATCTCACTCTCTTTGAATCTTCTTTATCATGCTAGGATTAACAGGAAAAAGCTAAAAATTTCAGAATTGCACCGTGCAATGTGGAGATATTACTGTTTGTGCATTTACAATATTCATTGATTTTTGCCATTGAAAAACATGTTTTTCATATACCAGAAATGTTTGAAGCTACTGACTGAATGAAAGGAGCTGGCATCTCACTCTCTTTGAATCTTCTTTATCATGCTAGGATTAACAGGAAAAAGCTAAAAATTTCAGAATTGCACCGTGCAATGTGGAGATATTACTGTTTGTGCATTTACAATATTCATTGATTTTTGCCATTGAAAAACATGTTTTTCATATACCAGAAATGTTTGAAGCTACTGACTGAATGAAAGGAGCTGGCATCTCACTCTCTTTGAATCTTCTTTATCATGCTAGGATTAACAGGAAAAAGCTAAAAATTTCAGAATTGCACCGTGCAATGTGGAGATATTACTGTTTGTGCATTTACAATATTCATTGATTTTTGCCATTGAAAAACATGTTTTTCATATACCAGAAATGTTTGAAGCTACTGACTGAATGAAAGGAGCTGGCATCTCACTCTCTTTGAATCTTCTTTATCATGCTAGGATTAACAGGAAAAAGCTAAAAATTTCAGAATTGCACCGTGCAATGTGGAGATATTACTGTTTGTGCATTTACAATATTCATTGATTTTTGCCATTGAAAAACGTCCAGAAATGTTTGAAGCTACTGACTGAATGAAAGGAGCTGGCATCTCACTCTCTTTGAATCTTCTTTATCATGCTAGGATTAACAGGAAAAAGCTAAAAATTTCAGAATTGCACCGTGCAATGTGGAGATATTACTGTTTGTGCATTTACAATATTCATTGATTTTTGCCATTGAAAAACGTCCAGAAATGTTTGAAGCTACTGACTGAATGAAAGGAGCTGGCATCTCACTCTCTTTGAATCTTCTTTATCATGCTAGGATTAACAGGAAAAAGCTAAAAATTTCAGAATTGCACCGTGCAATGTGGAGATATTACTGTTTGTGCATTTACAATATTCATTGATTTTTGCCATTGAAAAACATGTTTTTCATATACCAGAAATGTTTGAAGCTACTGACTGAATGAAAGGAGCTGGCATCTCACTCTCTTTGAATCTTCTTTATCATGCTAGGATTAGCAGGAAAAAGCTAAAAATTTCAGAATTGCACCGTGCAATGTGGAGATATTACTGTTTGTGCATTTACAATATTCATTGATTTTTGCCATTGAAAAACATGTTTTTCATATACCAGAAATGTTTGAAGCTACTGACTGAATGAAAGGAGCTGGCATCTCACTCTCTTTGAATCTTCTTTATCATGCTAGGATTAACAGGAAAAAGCAAAAAATTTCAGAATTGCACCGTGCAATGTGGAGATATTACTGTTTGTGCATTTACAATATTCATTGATTTTTGCCATTGAAAAACGTCCAGAAATGTTTGAAGCTACTGACTGAATGAAAGGAGCTGGCATCTCACTCTCTTTGAATCTTCTTTATCATGCTAGGATTAACAGGAAAAAGCTAAAAATTTCAGAATTGCACCGTGCAATGTGGAGATATTACTGTTTGTGCATTTACAATATTCATTGATTTTTGCCATTGAAAAACGTCCAGAAATGTTTGAAGCTACTGACTGAATGAAAGGAGCTGGCATCTCACTCTCTTTGAATCTTCTTTATCATGCTAGGATTAACAGGAAAAAGCTAAAAATTTCAGAATTGCACCGTGCAATGTGGAGATATTACTGTTTGTGCATTTACAATATTCATTGATTTTTGCCATTGAAAAACATGTTTTTCATATACCAGAAATGTTTGAAGCTACTGACTGAATGAAAGGAGCTGGCATCTCACTCTCTTTGAATCTTCTTTATCATGCTAGGATTAACAGGAAAAAGCAAAAAATTTCAGAATTGCACCGTGCAATGTGGAGATATTACTGTTTGTGCATTTACAATATTCATTGATTTTTGCCATTGAAAAACATGTTTTTCATATACCAGAAATGTTTGAAGCTACTGACTGAATGAAAGGAGCTGGCATCTCACTCTCTTTGAATCTTCTTTATCATGCTAGGATTAACAGGAAAAAGCTAAAAATTTCAGAATTGCACCGTGCAATGTGGAGATATTACTGTTTGTGCATTTACAATATTCATTGATTTTTGCCATTGAAAAACATGTTTTTCATATACCAGAAATGTTTGAAGCTACTGACTGAATGAAAGGAGCTGGCATCTCACTCTCTTTGAATCTTCTTTATCATGCTAGGATTAGCAGGAAAAAGCTAAAAATTTCAGAATTGCACCGTGCAATGTGGAGATATTACTGTTTGTGCATTTACAATATTCATTGATTTTTGCCATTGAAAAACGTCCAGAAATGTTTGAAGCTACTGACTGAATGAAAGGAGCTGGCATCTCACTCTCTTTGAATCTTCTTTATCATGCTAGGATTAACAGGAAAAAGCAAAAAATTTCAGAATTGCACCGTGCAATGTGGAGATATTACTGTTTGTGCATTTACAATATTCATTGATTTTTGCCATTGAAAAACATGTTTTTCATATACCAGAAATGTTTGAAGCTACTGACTGAATGAAAGGAGCTGGCATCTCACTCTCTTTGAATCTTCTTTATCATGCTAGGATTAACAGGAAAAAGCTAAAAATTTCAGAATTGCACCGTGCAATGTGGAGATATTACTGTTTGTGCATTTACAATATTCATTGATTTTTGCCATTGAAAAACATGTTTTTCATATACCAGAAATGTTTGAAGCTACTGACTGAATGAAAGGAGCTGGCATCTCACTCTCTTTGAATCTTCTTTATCATGCTAGGATTAACAGGAAAAAGCTAAAAATTTCAGAATTGCACCGTGCAATGTGGAGATATTACTGTTTGTGCATTTACAATATTCATTGATTTTTGCCATTGAAAAACATGTTTTTCATATACCAGAAATGTTTGAAGCTACTGACTGAATGAAAGGAGCTGGCATCTCACTCTCTTTGAATCTTCTTTATCATGCTAGGATTAACAGGAAAAAGCTAAAAATTTCAGAATTGCACCGTGCAATGTGGAGATATTACTGTTTGTGCATTTACAATATTCATTGATTTTTGCCATTGAAAAACGTCCAGAAATGTTTGAAGCTACTGACTGAATGAAAGGAGCTGGCATCTCACTCTCTTTGAATCTTCTTTATCATGCTAGGATTAACAGGAAAAAGCTAAAAATTTCAGAATTGCACCGTGCAATGTGGAGATATTACTGTTTGTGCATTTACAATATTCATTGATTTTTGCCATTGAAAAACATGTTTTTCATATACCAGAAATGTTTGAAGCTACTGACTGAATGAAAGGAGCTGGCATCTCACTCTCTTTGAATCTTCTTTATCATGCTAGGATTAACAGGAAAAAGCTAAAAATTTCAGAATTGCACCGTGCAATGTGGAGATATTACTGTTTGTGCATTTACAATATTCATTGATTTTTGCCATTGAAAAACATGTTTTTCATATACCAGAAATGTTTGAAGCTACTGACTGAATGAAAGGAGCTGGCATCTCACTCTCTTTGAATCTTCTTTATCATGCTAGGATTAACAGGAAAAAGCTAAAAATTTCAGAATTGCACCGTGCAATGTGGAGATATTACTGTTTGTGCATTTACAATATTCATTGATTTTTGCCATTGAAAAACATGTTTTTCATATACCAGAAATGTTTGAAGCTACTGACTGAATGAAAGGAGCTGGCATCTCACTCTCTTTGAATCTTCTTTATCATGCTAGGATTAGCAGGAAAAAGCTAAAAATTTCAGAATTGCACCGTGCAATGTGGAGATATTACTGTTTGTGCATTTACAATATTCATTGATTTTTGCCATTGAAAAACATGTTTTTCATATACCAGAAATGTTTGAAGCTACTGACTGAATGAAAGGAGCTGGCATCTCACTCTCTTTGAATCTTCTTTATCATGCTAGGATTAACAGGAAAAAGCAAAAAATTTCAGAATTGCACCGTGCAATGTGGAGATATTACTGTTTGTGCATTTACAATATTCATTGATTTTTGCCATTGAAAAACGTCCAGAAATGTTTGAAGCTACTGACTGAATGAAAGGAGCTGGCATCTCACTCTCTTTGAATCTTCTTTATCATGCTAGGATTAACAGGAAAAAGCTAAAAATTTCAGAATTGCACCGTGCAATGTGGAGATATTACTGTTTGTGCATTTACAATATTCATTGATTTTTGCCATTGAAAAACGTCCAGAAATGTTTGAAGCTACTGACTGAATGAAAGGAGCTGGCATCTCACTCTCTTTGAATCTTCTTTATCATGCTAGGATTAACAGGAAAAAGCTAAAAATTTCAGAATTGCACCGTGCAATGTGGAGATATTACTGTTTGTGCATTTACAATATTCATTGATTTTTGCCATTGAAAAACATGTTTTTCATATACCAGAAATGTTTGAAGCTACTGACTGAATGAAAGGAGCTGGCATCTCACTCTCTTTGAATCTTCTTTATCATGCTAGGATTAACAGGAAAAAGCAAAAAATTTCAGAATTGCACCGTGCAATGTGGAGATATTACTGTTTGTGCATTTACAATATTCATTGATTTTTGCCATTGAAAAACATGTTTTTCATATACCAGAAATGTTTGAAGCTACTGACTGAATGAAAGGAGCTGGCATCTCACTCTCTTTGAATCTTCTTTATCATGCTAGGATTAACAGGAAAAAGCTAAAAATTTCAGAATTGCACCGTGCAATGTGGAGATATTACTGTTTGTGCATTTACAATATTCATTGATTTTTGCCATTGAAAAACATGTTTTTCATATACCAGAAATGTTTGAAGCTACTGACTGAATGAAAGGAGCTGGCATCTCACTCTCTTTGAATCTTCTTTATCATGCTAGGATTAGCAGGAAAAAGCTAAAAATTTCAGAATTGCACCGTGCAATGTGGAGATATTACTGTTTGTGCATTTACAATATTCATTGATTTTTGCCATTGAAAAACGTCCAGAAATGTTTGAAGCTACTGACTGAATGAAAGGAGCTGGCATCTCACTCTCTTTGAATCTTCTTTATCATGCTAGGATTAACAGGAAAAAGCAAAAAATTTCAGAATTGCACCGTGCAATGTGGAGATATTACTGTTTGTGCATTTACAATATTCATTGATTTTTGCCATTGAAAAACATGTTTTTCATATACCAGAAATGTTTGAAGCTACTGACTGAATGAAAGGAGCTGGCATCTCACTCTCTTTGAATCTTCTTTATCATGCTAGGATTAACAGGAAAAAGCTAAAAATTTCAGAATTGCACCGTGCAATGTGGAGATATTACTGTTTGTGCATTTACAATATTCATTGATTTTTGCCATTGAAAAACATGTTTTTCATATACCAGAAATGTTTGAAGCTACTGACTGAATGAAAGGAGCTGGCATCTCACTCTCTTTGAATCTTCTTTATCATGCTAGGATTAACAGGAAAAAGCTAAAAATTTCAGAATTGCACCGTGCAATGTGGAGATATTACTGTTTGTGCATTTACAATATTCATTGATTTTTGCCATTGAAAAACATGTTTTTCATATACCAGAAATGTTTGAAGCTACTGACTGAATGAAAGGAGCTGGCATCTCACTCTCTTTGAATCTTCTTTATCATGCTAGGATTAACAGGAAAAAGCTAAAAATTTCAGAATTGCACCGTGCAATGTGGAGATATTACTGTTTGTGCATTTACAATATTCATTGATTTTTGCCATTGAAAAACGTCCAGAAATGTTTGAAGCTACTGACTGAATGAAAGGAGCTGGCATCTCACTCTCTTTGAATCTTCTTTATCATGCTAGGATTAACAGGAAAAAGCTAAAAATTTCAGAATTGCACCGTGCAATGTGGAGATATTACTGTTTGTGCATTTACAATATTCATTGATTTTTGCCATTGAAAAACATGTTTTTCATATACCAGAAATGTTTGAAGCTACTGACTGAATGAAAGGAGCTGGCATCTCACTCTCTTTGAATCTTCTTTATCATGCTAGGATTAACAGGAAAAAGCTAAAAATTTCAGAATTGCACCGTGCAATGTGGAGATATTACTGTTTGTGCATTTACAATATTCATTGATTTTTGCCATTGAAAAACATGTTTTTCTATACCAGAAATGTTTGAAGCTACTGACTGAATGAAAGGAGCTGGCATCTCACTCTCTTTGAATCTTCTTTATCATGCTAGGATTAACAGGAAAAAGCTAAAAATTTCAGAATTGCACCGTGCAATGTGGAGATATTACTGTTTGTGCATTTACAATATTCATTGATTTTTGCCATTGAAAAACATGTTTTTCATATACCAGAAATGTTTGAAGCTACTGACTGAATGAAAGGAGCTGGCATCTCACTCTCTTTGAATCTTCTTTATCATGCTAGGATTAACAGGAAAAAGCAAAAAATTTCAGAATTGCACCGTGCAATGTGGGATATTACTGTTTGTGCATTTACAATATTCATTGATTTTGCCATTGAAAAACATGTTTTTCATATACCAGAAATGTTTGAAGCTACTGACTGAATGAAAGGAGCTGGCATCTCACTCTCTTTGAATCTTCTTTATCATGCTAGGATTAACAGGAAAAAGCTAAAAATTTCAGAATTGCACCGTGCAATGTGGAGATATTACTGTTTGTGCATTTACAATATTCATTGATTTTTGCCATTGAAAAACATGTTTTTCATATACCAGAAATGTTTGAAGCTACTGACTGAATGAAAGGAGCTGGCATCTCACTCTCTTGAATCTTCTTTATCATGCTAGGATTACAGAAAAGCTAAAATTTCAGAATTGCACCGTGCAATGTGGAGATATTACTGTTTGTGCATTTACAATATTCATTGATTTTTGCCATGAAAAACATGTTTTTCATATACCAGAAATGTTTGAAGCTACTGACTGAATGAAAGGAGCTGGCATCTCACTCTCTTTGAATCTTTCTTTATCATGCTAGGATTAACAGGAAAAAGCTAAAAATTTCAGAATTGCACCGTGCAATGTGGAAGATATTACTGTTTGTGCATTTACAATATTCATTGATTTTTGCATTGAAAAACGTCCAGAAATGTTTGAAGCTACTGACTGAATGAAAGGAGCTGGCATCTCACTCTCTTTGAATCTT
>NW_027370463.1:0-35807 GCF_046119375.1 Phyllobates terribilis | reverse complement strand
CCTCAGCGCATCCAGAACCACCTGGACCTTCTGTAGGTGACTTTCCCAATCTGTACCGAAGATTACAATGTCGTCTAGATAAGCAGCGGTGTACTTCCTGTTCGAGGCTAGGATTCCGTCCATGGCCATCTGGAAGGTAGCTGGGGCTCCCTGTAAACCGTACGGCATCCGGGTGTACTGAAAACACCCGTCGGGTGTAGAGAAGGCAGTCTTCTCCTTGGCACTTGGAGACAGGCGGATTTGCCAGTAGCCTTTTGTTAGGTCCAGGGTGGTGATGTACCTGGCTGGATCTAGCCTTTTAATAAGTTTGTCTACCCGGGGCATCGGGTACGCGTTGAATTCAGACACTTTGTTTAGCCTTCTGTAATTGTTACAGAACTGCCACTCTCCGTCCGGCTTTGGCACAAGCACAATGGGGCTGGACCAGTCCCTCTTTGACTCCTTGATGACGCCCAGGTTCAACATTCTCTGCACCTCCTTGGAGATTACCTAGAGGATTCAATACCGCCTCTGGTTCACCCGTACATGTGGTTCCGTCCGGATCTCATGTTCCAAAACCTGCATGCACTCTGGCATCTCCAAAAAGAGGTCTCGGTTTTGCTGAAGCAACTCTCGGCACTGTTGCTTCTGGGCCGGTGACAGGGTCTCTGCTATTGTGACATCGGCCTTGGCTTCAAGATGGGCCTCCAGGCACATAGGTTCCACCGGTTCCCTGTTCCACCAGGGTTTGAGCAGGTTAATATGGTATACCTGGTATGGCTTTCTTCTTCCTGGTTTGTGTACCTTGTAGTTGACGTCACTCAACTTTTCGACCACCTTGTATGGCACTTGCCACTTGGCCAGGAATTTACTTTCCACCGTGGGGATTAACACCAACACCCAGTCTCCTGGGCTAAACTTTCTTAGCCTCGCAGCCCAGTTGTAGACCTGGGCTTGGGCCTCTTGGGATTGAAGGAGGCTCTCCCTCACAATTGGCATCACCTTCTCTATCTGGTCCTGTATTTGAGCCACATGCTCGATGACGCTACTGTGGGGTGTAACCTCTGCTTCCTACGTTTTCTTTGCAATATCCAGCACTCTGCGAGCATGACGGCCATATAGCAGCTCGAAGGGGGAGAATCCTGTAGAAGCCTGGGGAACTTCCCTAACTGAGAACAGCAGGTAGGGGAGTAGACAATCCCAGTCTCGGCCATCCTTTTCCACCACCTTCTTCAACATGGACTTCAGGGTCTTGTTAAATCTTTCCATGAGACCGTCCATCTGCGGATGGTAAACTTAGGTTCTGAGCTATGTAATTTGGAGAGCCTTACACAACTCTCTCATCACTTTTGACATAAACGTGTGTAACATACCTGGCGGCGTCCTTGCATAGTGGTCCATCTCCCACTGTGCAAGAGCGCGCACTTGATCTCCAATCCAGAATGTCTCTCTGGCTTCCCTCCATGCTGTCTGTTTGCCTCTGTGTCTGCTGCTTAAGGGCGGCGCCCGATCACTTCCTGCTTTTTGTACCTGCTGCAAGCACACCCCTTGTGCGTCCTCAGCCTATTGCTGTCTGTCACCTGGTATTTAACCCCTAAAGGCCCCGGAGCATTTTCCGTTTTTGCATTTTCGTTTTTGCTCCCCTTGTTCCCAGAGCCATAGCGTTTTTATTTTTTGGTCAATATGGCCATGTGAGGGCTTATTTTTTGCGGGACGAGTTGTACTTTTCAACGCCATTACTAGTTTTACCATATCCTGTACGGGAAAACGGGAAAAAAATTCCAAGTGGGGTAAAATTGCAAAAAAAGTGCAATACCACAGTTGTTTTTTATTTATTTTTTTTACCATGTTCACTGAATGCTAAAACTGACCTGCCCTTCTTATTCTACAGGTTACGAGTTCATAGACACCAAACATGTATAGGTTCTTTTATATTTAAGTGGTGAAAAAAAATTCCAAAATTTGGTAAAAAAAAAAAAAAAAAAATAGCGCCATTTTCTAAGACCCGTAGCGTCTCCATTTTCGTGATCTGGGGCTGGTTGATGGCTTATTTTTTGCGCACCGGGCTGACATTTTTATTGATAACATTTGGGGTTGATCCGATGTTTTGATCGCCCGTTATTGCACTTTATTGCAATTTTGCGGCAAACATAAAAAACGTAATTCTGGCGTTTAGAATTTTTTTCTCGTTACGCCGTTTACCGATCGGATTAATTCTTTTTTTATATTGATAGATCAGGCGATTCTGAACGCGGCGATACCAAATATGTGTATGTGGGGTTTATTTTTTATTATTTTATTTTGAATGGGGCAAAAGGGGGGGGATTTAAACTTTTATATTTTTTTATTTTTTTTTATATTTTTAAAAACTTTTTTTTTTACTTTTTGCATGCTTCTATAGTCTCCATAGGAGACTAGAAGCAGCAACTATCCGATCGCCTCTGCTACATACAGGGGACGAGCAGGTCCCCTGCATGCAGCAGAAATGGTCCTGTGCTATGAGCGCCGACCACTAGGTGGCGCTCATAGCGACAAGATCATGACAACCACAGGCGTCTGCCGCAGACCCTGGGTTGTCATGCCCACCCATCGGCGACCCGCGATCACGTGATGGGGTCGCCGGTGGGCGGGGCTTATGACGCTCTACCCGGAAGCGCGCGTTAAATGCTGCTGTCAGAGATTGACAGCGCATTTAACATGTTAACAGCCGCGGGTGGATCGCGATTCCACCCGCGGCTGTTGCGGGCACATGTCAGCTGTAAGAATCAGCTGACATGTGCTCGGTTCAGTGACGGCTCAGCGCAGCAGCCCTCACTGAACGGGCAGTACGCAAATATGCGTACTAATACGTCCCCAGTAATTAAGGGGTTAAACCAGCTGCTCCAATTAACCCATGCCTGAGCATTGTGTTTCATTCAGTGTGGTCTTTCACTCTGAATGTGCCAGGTCCCCTTCTGTGTTCTCTTGTCTGCCTATCCTGGAGGCTGTATTTCCAGGCCTGTCTGAACACACTCCTAGCCTGTTCCTCCCGCCTTCTAGGGGCTGCATTCCTAGACCCGCTCCTGTATCTAGTCTGTCCTGTCTGAACACGCTCCTAGCCTGTTCCTCCCGCCTTCTAGGGGCCGATTTCCTAGACCCGCTCCTGTATCTTGCTACTGTGTCTGTTCTTGTCTGTATACTCTTCTAGCCTGTTTTCCCGTGTTTCTCTATGTCCGTACCTTTCCTTTTTCTGCAGAGTCTGAACTCGTACCTAACTCCTGCTCGTTGTCACTGTACTCCCGTTTGTGAGTTTGTGGTCCACTCGCTACTTCACTGCAAGTACCCTGTGGGTATCTGGTTCTGCCTTTCCCTTCCTGTCTGTTCCGTGTGAACAGAGCCCTGCCCCCCCTGCTCTGCCTTTGCTCACTGCTCCGGCAGTTCTAGCCTGCTCTGCCTTTGCTCACCGCTCCGGCGGTTCTAGCCTGCTCTGCCTTTGCTCACCGCCCTGGCTGTTCTAGCCTGCTCTGCCTTTGCTCACCGCCCTGGCTGTTCTAGCCTGCTCTGCCTTTGCTCACCGCTCCGGCGGTTCTAGCCTGCTCTGCCTTTGCTCACTGCTCCGGCGGTTCTAGCCTGCTCTGCCTTTGCTCACCGCTCCGGCGGTTCTAGCCTGCTCTGCCTTTGCTCACTGCTCCGGCAGTCTCGCTCTGCTCTGACTCCTATGCTCACTGCTCCGGCAGTCTCGCTCTGCTCTGACTCCTTTGCTCATTGCCCCGGCAGTCTCGCTCTGCTCTGACTCCTTTGCTCACTGCCCCGGCAGTCTCGCTCAGCTCTGACCATTTGCTCACCGCTCCAGGCGGCCTTGTCCTGCTCTACTCTTGCTCACTGCTCCAGGTGGCCTTGTCCTGCTCTACTCTTGCTCACTGCTCCAGGCGGCCTTGTCCTGCTCTACTCTTGCTCACTGCTCCAGGCGGCCTTGTCCTGCTCTACTCTTGCTCACCGCTCCAGGCGGCCTCGTCCTGCTCTACTCTTGCTCACTGCTCCAGACGGCCTCGTCCTGCTCTACTCTTGCTCACTGCTCCAGGCGGCCTTGTCCTGCTCTACTCTTGCTCACTTCTCCAGGCGGCCTTGTCCTGCTCTACTCTTGCTCACCGCTCCAGGCGGCCTCGTCCTGCTCTACTCTTGCTCACCGCTCCAGGCGGCCTCGTCCTGCTCTACTCTTGCTCACTGCTCCAGGCGGCCTCGTCCTGCTCTACTCTTGCTCACCGCTCCAGGCGGCCTCGTCCTGCTCTACTCTTGCTCACCGCTCCAGGCGGCCTCGTCCTGCTCTACTCTTGCTCACCGCTCCAGGCGGCCTCGTCCTGCTCTACTCTTGCTCACCGCTGCAGGCAGCCTCGTCCTGCTCTACTCTTGCTCACCGCTCCAGGCGGCCTCGTCCTGCTCTACTCTTGCTCACCGCTCCAGGCGGCCTCGTCCTGCTCTACTCTTGCTCACCGCTCCAGGCGGTCTCGTCCTGCTCTGCTCTCGCTCACCTCTCTGGGCGGCCTCACTCTGCTGTGTTTGTCCGCCACATCTGTGGTTCTGTTCCTGAGTCCCAGTGTGTACTGGGTCCTATCCCGCCTGTGTTCCTACCTGCTAGTGCCTCCCTGTCTGCACTCTAGCCGTGCTTGCCTGTACCCCCCTGCCTGCATACCCGCCTGCCTGCATACCAGTCGTGCCTGCCTATACCCACCAGTCTGTGTGCCAGCCTAACCAGTCTGTTCCTGTATTCCCCTGTGTGGGTCAACAGCCGTGTCCGGGGTCTGTCCTGGAGTAGCACCTGGTCCCTCTGCTCGGTTCCTCCTTGGTGCACTGGCGTCGTATGCCGTCGTGCGACCCTGGTCGGATCGGGTGAATACCTAGTTACGCCCCTCCAGGCATTCACTCTCCGGCACGGTCCAGTGGAATCACACGCACACGCCGCTCAGCCCGGGCGTGTGCATTACAACGTGGTTCCCTGGTCCGTCAGGATCTCCTTTGGCAAGCCTGTCCGCGAGAAGATATGGACTAGCTCTCTGGCTATACTCCTGGCGGAGGAGTTTCTCAATGGTACCGCCTCTGGATACCGAGTCGCATAGTCCAGTACTACCAGGATGTATTGGTGCCCTTGGGCCGACTTAACCAAGGGCCTGACAAAGTCCATGGCAATCCGGTCAAATGGGACCTCTATAATAGGTAATGGCACTAGAGGGCTTCGGAAGTGGGACACTGAAGCAGTTGGTTGGCAGGTGGGACAGGACCGACAGTTATTAATAATCTCTCTGTGACATCCAGGCGAGTAGAAACTCTGTAGGACCCGCTCCTGAGTTTTGTCTACACCCAGATGCCCCCCTAAGACGTGAGAGTGGGCTATGTGTAATACCTTACGCCTATTGGGACCCGGTACCACCAACTGTTCTACCACTTCCCCTCTCGGTTTAGTAACCCGGTATAGAAGTTCCTCAATTACTGTAAAATATGGGTACCTGGTGTCAGCCCTCGGCTCTTGAGCTAGCCCATTTATTACAGACACACTCTCATAAGCATGTTTCAATGTATGATCCTGCAACTGTGCAGTACCAAAATTCCCCCCAGAAACCCCCAAGTCTGGAATCTCAGCTTCTTGGGTCCCTGTCTCGTCCTCGTCACCAGCAAGGACACATAGGGGGAATTTATCCGACTCGGACTGCGTTGGACATTCCACATGGTATTCCTGGCTCCTTCCTGAGTCACGTGGTACGTCTGTTTTGTGCCATAAGTCCCAGAACAGGCTAAAGACCCCCCTATTAAAACTGGGTGTAGCAGGTCTTTAACTACTCCAACTTCAGACTCAGCGCCGCAGTTTGTCTTTATAGTCAATCCAGCAACAGGGTAGTCTTTGGCATTCCCGTGGATACAACGGGTGCCCACGTTTTTCCCGGGGATTAATTGGTGGAGAACTGTAGCCCTTATCAGAGTCACCAAACTCCTCAAGTCCAAGAGTCTCGTCACCAGTATCCCATTTATTGTTACGGGACACGCCTGTGGTCCCTCACCAGGCTGATAGTCCACACTGCAGGCGGGGTAGGAATTATAGGAACAGTGACGTCCCAGGCCACAGTCCATTTGTTCAGAGGTCAGGGGGCAGCTATATGGCCTGGGCCATGACACCCCCAACAAACAAACTCTCCCGCAGGGACCTTGGACATCACCTCCCCTGCCCCTTTGGACCTTGGATGCCCCACCCCCTTTTAGGCCTCCGCCCCCGATTGAGACCCCCAAAATGGAGTAGGCTGCTTTGCCAAGGAACACTCGGCCCCCTGATACCTCTCGATCAGACCAACCAGTTCAGCAGCGTTATGGGGATCACCCTGGGCAACCCAAGTCTGCATTGGCCTTGGCAGGGAGTGTACGAACCGATCCATAACCACTCGCTCTACCATCTGTGCAGGGGTAAACGACTCAAGCTGCAACCATTTTTGGACAAAGTACAGTAAATCAAAATTTGGGAGCGAGGGGGTTTCTCATGGTGATACGCCCAGCGATGGACCCGCTGCGCCCTGAAAGTCATTATCACCCCCAGGCGCACCAAAATTTCTGTTTTCGCTTCCCATATTCCTTGGCGTCTTGCAAGGCCAAGTCATAGTAAGCCTTCTGGGGCTCCCCCTGTCACGCTGTCTCTGTATACTGGAGGTAGGGGGCCTAAGCTGACCCTAAGCTGGGGCCCTGACTAATCCCTCAACCTGGAGGTACTGTTAAAGGTACAGAGGTCCAGGCCGCCAGCGTAACCCCTACCTCCTGAGGATCCCTGCACCTAAGTAATCTAGTCCTGAGAAGGACCCCGATCACAACAAAAGGGGACAAGTAATAATATGCCCACACACAGTACTTAGACGAACGAGACAGTACAAGGGAAAAACCAAAACCACCTTGCATACAAAAACTACACAACTACAACAGAGGGAACACCAACGGGAAAGGAGATAAATGATAAAGCGAGGAAGGGAAAAAACACTCCAAATACACTTATCTCAGAAACTCCAAATACCACGATCCGCTCTGTTAGTCTGCATGAAATGCTTTCACCGACACTTCCCAAACAGACCAGCAGGCATTTGAAGGAGTCTCACTACAGCAGCATTGATTGCAGCTGGGCGAGGCTGGACCTCGTCTAGCACAGAGAGAGAGAGAATTAACTCCCTCACTGCCGAAAACACAAAGAACCAAAAAGTCAGCTGCGAGAAGTCAGGCTGTGTAATCGTGACGATCTTCGTGGCGACACACCCGTGACAGTACCCCCCCTTCTACGAGGGGCCTCCGGACCCTCAGGGCCAGGTTTATCCGGGTGAGTCGTGTGGAAGGCCCGAACTAATCGGTCTGCGTTAATATCCGACGCAGGAACCCACATCCTCTCCTCAGGACCATACCCTTTCCAATGAACCAGGTACTGAAGGGACCGGCGATTAAAGCGTGAATCGACGACCCTCGATACCTGGAACTCCAAGTTACCATTGACCACCACTGGAGGGGGAGGTAAAGGTGACGGTACCACCGGCGCCACATACCTCTTAAGCAACGATCTGTGGAACACGTTGTGAATTTTAAACGTAGGGGGGAGGTCAAGACGGAATGCCACCGGATTAATAATAGAACTGATTCTGTACGGCCCGATGAACCTGGGACCCAGTTTCCAGGAGGGAACCTTAAGTTTTATATTCCTGGTAGACAACCATACCCGATCGTTCACACTTAGGTCCGGACCAGACACTCTCCTCCTATCAGCCATACGTTTGTATCGGTTCCCCATAGTATTCAGATTCTTCAGCACCCCTCTCCATACTGAAGCGAGTGATGAAGAAAATCGTTCCTCCTCAGGAACCCCCGAAGAGCCCCCCCTACTGAAAGTACAAAACTGGGGGTGAAAACCATATGCCCCAAAAAACGGGGACTTACCAGTGGACTCGCTCCGCCTATTATTAAGAGCAAACTCTGCCAGAGGTAAGAAAGAAGCCCAGTCCTCCTGGTTCTCTGACACAAAACACCGGAGATATGTCTCCAAGCTCTGGTTCATACGTTCCGTCTGACCATTGGTCTGAGGATGAAAAGCCGATGAGAATGACAAATGCATCCCCCGCCGTGCACAAAACGCCTTCCAGAACTTGGACACAAACTGAGACCCCCGATCAGACACCACCTCGGAGGGTACCCCGTGAAGCCTCACAATCTCCCCAATGAACACCTGCGCAAGAGTTTTAGCATTAGGGAGAGCCGGAAGAGCGATAAAATGTGCCATCTTGCTGAACCTGTCCACTACAACGAGTATGACCGTTTTACCCGAAGACGGAGGGAGGTCCGTAATAAAGTCCATAGACAGATGAGTCCAAGGACGCTCCGGGATCTTCAAAGGTAAGAGGGCCCCAGACGGACGGGTATGTGAGGTCTTAGAGCGCGCACAAACCCCACAGGACGCGACAAAAGTTACCACCTCCTTATGTAAGTTAGGCCACCAAAACCGACGCGAGAGGAGATCCACAGTTGCTTTACTCCCCGGGTGTCCTGCAAAAACTGAGTTATGGTGTGCCTCGATCACCTTTTGTCGCAACTGATCTGGAACAAACAGTCTCCCCGGAGGTCCAACAGGGGCGTCCCCCTGAGCCTCCAATACCTCCTCCTCCAGCTCAGAGCATACTGCCGAAACCACCACCCCCTCCTGAAGGATAGGAATCGGGTCGTCCGTATTCCCGGCCCCAGGGAAACTACGAGATAAGGCATCCGCCTTTACATTTTTTGACCCAGGACGATATGTAACGACAAAATTAAACCTGGTAAAAAACAATGACCACCTAGCTTGTCTGGGATTCAGACGTTTCGCGGACTCCAGATATAGCAGGTTCTTGTGATCGGTGATGACGGTGACCGGATGGACTGCCCCCTCCAAAAAATGGCGCCACTCCTCAAAAGCTAACTTAATGGCCAAGAGTTCCCTATTGCCGACATCGTAATTCCTCTCAGCGGACGACAATTTTTTAGAGAAAAAGGCGCACGGATGCCACTTACCAGGGGACGAACCCTGTGACAATACTGCTCCCACCCCTACCTCGGAAGCGTCTACCTCTACAATGAATGGCTGTGACGCATCAGGTTGAATGAGTATGGG
This sequence comes from Phyllobates terribilis, assembly GCF_046119375.1. Lineage (NCBI taxonomy): Eukaryota > Metazoa > Chordata > Amphibia > Anura > Dendrobatidae > Phyllobates > Phyllobates terribilis. The sequence continues at coordinate 26,698 of NW_027370463.1, read as the reverse complement.
TGCCGAGGCAAAACATTTTTTCAAGGAGGAGAATGCTTGACAAGCCTTGTCAGACCACCTAGAAAAATCCGTCCCCTTTTTAGTCATGTCTGTGAGAGGCTTAACCATGGACGAGAAATTACGAATGAACTTCCGGTAATAATTAGCAAACCCCAGGAAACGTTGTAGTGCCTTAAGATTCTCTGGCCGATCCCACTCAAGAACTGCCCGCACTTTCCCAGGGTCCATATGAAAACCGGACGCTGAAACCAGGAAGCCTAAAAACTGGAGTTCCTGTACGGCGAACACACACTTTTCCCATTTGGCATACAGTTTATTATCCCGCAAGATCTGTAACACCTGCCTAACGTGCTCCTGATGAGACACCAGATCCGGCGAGTAAATTAAGATATCATCCAGATATATGACAACAAACTGTCCCACCAGGCGGCGAAAAATGTCATTAACAAAGTGTTGGAACACCGCCGGGGCATTAGTCAGACCGAATGGCATGACAAGGTTCTCATAATGCCCCTCCGGAGTGTTAAACGCCGTCTTCCACTCATCCCCCTCCTTCATCCTAATCAGATTGTACGCCCCCCTGAGATCCAACTTAGAGAACCATTTGGCGCCCACGATCTGATTAAAGAGATCGGGAATAAGTGGGAGCGGATATGGATCTCGGACCGTAATCCGATTAAGTTCACGGAAATCCAGGCAAGGGCGTAGGCCTCCATCTTTCTTCTTAACAAAGAAGAACCCCGCAGCCACCGGTGAAGATGAAGGTCTAATATGCCCCTTAGCCAGACTTTCTGAAATATAATCCTTCATGGCCTGCCTCTCAGGACCAGAAAGGTTATACAACCTAGCTTTAGGTAACTTGGCCTCAGGGAGCAGTTTTACAGAACAGTCATACTCGCGATGAGGAGGTAGTTCCTGACACCCTTTCTCCGAGAATACATCCTCAAAGTCCGCCAGAAATGGAGGTAAGACCCAAGGAGTAACCGCACCGATGACCGTGTTCATGCAGTTTTTATTACAGAATTTACTCCATTGGCTTATCTCTCTGGTTTGCCAATTAATAACCGGGTTATGCTTAGTTAACCAAGGAAGGCCCAACACTATAGGAGTGGGAAGACCCTCCAACACGTAGCAAGACAACAGTTCTTTATGTATTGCCCCCACTTGAAGTTTTACGTCATGCACAGCTTGCAAAAAACTTCCCTGACCGAGAGGCCTGGCATCGATCGAGAATATGGGGATGGGTTTAGCCAACTCACTCAATCGCATACCTTGAACCCGGGCAAATCGAGCATCAACCAGATTAGCCCCGGCCCCACTATCCAGAAGAACAGATATCCTCTCAGTTCTCGTACCCACCACCACCTCCGCCGGTACGAGAAACTGAGACGAACCTAGGGACGAAATACCTACTCCCAGATTGCCGTCCACCACACAACCTGGGATCCACAGTTTTCCGACAATTCTTCACTCTGCGAGGGACGGGATGGACACCCCCCAATAAAATGTCCCTTTCTCCCGCAGAAGAAACACCTTCCTGTCTTATGGCGCACCACCGGTCCCCTCCCCCGAAATGATGTCCCTCCTAATTGCATAGGCTCCTCTGGACTGACCAGGGGAACCACCATATGAGGGGACCTTGTAGGAGGTGGAGTCATCACAGGGGGTAGAGTTATCCCGCACCTCTCCCGAAGCCGTCTGTCAACGCGAATAGCAAGGGCCATAGCGGCTTCCAGTGACGCGGGAGAGTCATACTGTGCCAACACATCCTGTAATTTGTCGGATAAACCTTGACAAAACTGACTCCTAAGAGCCGGGTCATTCCACTGGGTGTCCGTGGCCCACCTACGGAACTCCGAACAGAATTCCTCCGCCGGACGATCTCCCTGCTGGATCCTACGTAACTTAGACTCAGCAAGGGAGATCCGATCTGGGTCATCATATACGAGTCCCAGGGCAGCGAAAAACCTATCCACTGACTGGAGAGCCGGGGAGCCCGGGGGAAGAGAGAACGCCCAAGATTGTGGGTCCCCTTGTAGGAGCGAGATGACAATTCCCACCCTTTGTTCTTCACTCCCCGATGACCGAGGCCGCAGCCGAAAGTACAACTTGCATGCCTCCCGGAAAACAAAAAACTTGTCCCGCCCCCCAGTGAACCTGTCAGGGAGAGCTACTTTAGGTTCTGGTCCGGCTTGCTCCTGAGGATGCAAAACCTTGGACCTAACGTCCGCCAGCTCCATGGACAAACTCTGCAACTGCCGAGCTAGACCGGCTACTGGATCCATGGTAGCTGGAGAAAAACTAAGTGGGTCGGTGAAAATGTCACGCTGTCTCTGTATACTGGAGGTAGGGGGCCTAAGCTGACCCTAAGCTGGGGCCCTGACTAATCCCTCAACCTAGAGGTACTGTTAAAGGTACAAAGGTCCAGGCCGCCAGCCTAACCCCTACCTCCTGAGGATCCCTGCACCTAAGTAATCTAGTCCTGAGAAGGACCCCGATCACAACAAAAGGGGACAAGTAATAATATGCCCACACACAGTACTTAGACGAACGAGACAGTACAAGGGAAAAACCAAAACCACCTTGCATACAAAAACTACACAACTACAACAGAGGGAACACCAACGGGAAAGGAGATAAATGATAAAGCGAGGAAGGGAAAAAACACTCCAAATACACTTATCTCAGAAACTCAAAATACCACGATCCGCTCTGTTAGTCTGCATGAAATGCTTTCACCGACACTTCCCAAACAGACCAGCAGGCATTTGAAGGAGTCTCACTACAGCAGCATTGATTGCAGCTGGGCGAGGCTGGACCTCGTCTAGCACAGAGAGAGAGAGAATTAACTCCCTCACTGCCGAAAACACAAAGCACCAAAAAGTCATCTGCGAGAAGTCAGGCTGTGTAATCGTGACGATCTTCGTGGCGACACACCCGTGACACCCCCGTCAAGTATGGCACCAGCACCTCTACCCATTGCTCTGGCGGCAATTTTTCCCACTCTGACACCCTCTCAAAAACAGTCAGGAACGCCTCAAAGTCATCACCCGGGTCATCTTTTGCAAAGCTCTTCTTACCGTCTTCCTGACGTGTGAGTCATCACCTGGACTTGGGGGGGGGGGTGGTTTCTCTACTGCGAACCTCCCCTGCTAGGAGTTCCATCTGGCCTTGTTGCTGTTGGATCTGCTGCATCAGGAGTTTATTTGTCTCCTGCTGGGCCTGATACTGCTGTTGCATATTCTGCTGGCTCTGCTGCTCTCGGTGCTGCTGCTGGAACTGCGCCTGCTGTGCATGCTGTTGTTTTAGCTGCTGCTGGTGCTGCGCTTGCTGTGCCGGTAACAGATGTTTGAGCAGGTTCTCCATCTTGTTCTTCGTCACTTGCTGGGTAATGGCACACTTCACCCAGGACATGCAGCACCTCCTGTAACAGTCACACATGTTCGCTGGGAGTGTTGCCCGCAATTCTAACACCACCAGTGGTAAAGCGGCTTGCTTGGCTGTACACGGAGGTAGACACGGAACACTGTCTCTTTAAATTTTAAGGTTAGTTTATTAAGGACCATAAACTAACCTGGAGTCCATAAAGTAAACACAGCCCATTCGGCATAAAGGCAAAACAAAAATACAAATATGCAGCACAGTCCGTATATCGGCCATGGTCCGGCCACTCAGGGTAAATCACACGTGGTTCAGCACAACACCTGCAAGCTCCTCTCTGGAGCAGGTTTTCTTCAGACACTGACCACCTCCTGAGTCAAAAGGCTGGCTTGTTATAGCCCCAAACCATGCCCTGGAGTGGAGATAGGGTGGGTGGCATCCCACCCAGCACTTAGCCATCCACCTGTAAAGCATGCCCTTGTAAACCTGGTTATTAACCCTTTCTGCACCTAATGTGCAGGAGAAACTTCCATGTTTCACATCACTGAACCAATAGTCTCAGTGAAACATATCTGCCCTCCATTATTCTGCCAGTGACTTTGTCACAAGGGGTTATTCAACCCATTTGTATTTCACAAAAGACCTGAATGTGCTCTAAAAAAAATGTAAATGTGGATATTCACATAATGGTCCTCCTCTGCACCTCTGTACACTTACCTGGCTCTGGGTGTGCAGTGTTTAGGCGTCATATTGCATTACACATAAGGCTATGGCAGGGGTCTCATACACGGCCGGGTGAAAGGGACACACATAGACAAAAATTTGAATTTGACCGGCCGCATTCTTTGCAGGACGAGATGACGTTTTCAGTGGTACCATTTTTTTTTCTAAATGACTTTTTAATCAATTTTTTTTTCATTTTTGGTGTGTTTTTTTATTAATTTTTTTATGCTGTTCTTCAAATGGGTTATGGTACAGTTTTATAGCTTGGGTCGTTACAGTGATACCTTTTTTGTTTACTTTAGTTTTTACATAAAGCATAATTTTTAGTGGCAAAATTATTTTCTGTTATTTTTGTCATACTTTATTTTAATTTTTTTTTACATTTTTACAATTTACTTTCCATTTCTTTGTCCCACAATTGGCCCCATAAAATATCATTATATATTATTATATATATTGTCCCAATCCTGTAACAATGTCCCCATCGTGTTATAATGTCCCCCATCCTAGCAAACTCCTGTAATAATAATGCCCTCTGTCCTGGCCCCTTCCTTTAATAATGTCCCCAGTCCTGCAATAATGTCCTCTATCCTGTAATAATGCTCCCCATCCTGACCCACATATTCCAATGATGCCCCCCATGTGACGCCTTCCTATAATAATGTTCCCCTTCGTGTAATAATGTCCCCCATCCTAGAAAACTCCTGTAATAATGTCCCCCGTCCTGGCCCATTCCTGTAATAATGTGCCCCGTCCTTTAACAATATCACCCATCATATAATAATGTAATACTGTTCCCCATTCTGACCACCATATTGCAATCGTGTCCTCCACCGTGTCCCCTTCCTATAATATCCCCTTTCCTGTAATAATTCCCACCTCCTTGTAGTAATCACCCCCATTCTGCCGCTTTTCAAGTAGACATTAAAAAAGAAAGAAAAACAAATAAAAAAGCAGATTCTTCTTATCTGTCCTCACTTCCACTATGAACAGTCTTCTTCCTCCTACACACTGGTCACATCCATGCGCCGCCCGCGATGAGCATGTCAACTTCAGCAGCCAACCTCTGATAGCCCGGTGGCTGTTATAGGTACTGCGAGGCAGGGAGCTGGGGGCTCTCTGCACCACGATACATTTAAATTGAATGTGTTTCCGAGGCCACACCGTCAGCTCAAAAAAAGAGTGCTGGTGTCAGGACCAGGTCGTGATTGTCCGAGACTCCTGGGCTACGGCATTTCTGAAATCCCATCAGTTATTTATTGTAATTTAATTATTTTTTAGCTATAAAGCTGTTTCAATGTATATTTTGTTAATGAATTGGTTATAATTGATGCTTTATGTTTGTGGGATTTCAGCACAGAGGATTGGTGGGTAACTCTTTTGCCTTGCAGCACAGTGGCCCTGAGGTCATGTACTAAGGACATTGGCATGAAGTTTGTTTGTTTGAACTGTGTCTGTGTGGGTGTTTTTGATTTTCCTCCCACGCTCTAAAAAGCATATTGGAAGAGGATCTGTCACACCCCAGGCATGTTTGTTTTAGTAAATTCATGTATTCCCCATCTTTTCTCATAAACTGTACATTGTGCCGTCCCTCTGTAATTCCTTCTAGAAATGTATGAATAAATTGAGTGTTATGGCCCTCCTGTATCGGGTGTTTTTATACAGTCTGGCACTGTCTGTAGTGATTTGATAGTGTTAAACCGTGTAGGAACGTCACAAGTCAGGTGCCGGTGTATGGAGCAGGCTCAGGTGCTGAGCCAGGACTACACAGGCCATGTGCCAGCGGTGTTACACAGCAGGTACCTGCCTTTAACAACAGCTGTTGCAGCTAGCTCTGATCGCTGCTCTTTAATAACCTGAATGTCGGTACTGATCTCCGACACCGGCATTTCTAAGCACTGTGACTGTTCCTGCAGTAAAGGCTGAGCGTCAAAGGAGATCCCTAATAAAATAATACATTTTGAATCAAAAACGGATGTCTCCGTGGTTTTTTTTGCAACGATTAGCTCTGCAACAAAAACCTGACGTGAACTGCTCCATGATTTTTATCTGTGAAAGCCACAGATAGCACACAAACGTGGAAAATGGACGTCTGTGTGAGGTCTTAGATTAGGCAGACCGAAAATTAGATTTATCAAACATGAGACACTATGATAAATCTGCTGCATTTTAAGGCTTTCTAGTCAAAGTTTTCATAAAAATTAGACAATTTTGATAAATCTGCCCCAATGTTGGAATTTTTTTCCATGGTGTTATTTGAAACTGCAGTTTTCCCTGCAAAAAAACAAGGAAAGAAAAACCAATATGCAAAAACTACTGGTGAAAGGTGCTAACGTACGGACAGACTGGTGTTTTCCAATAGTAATATTACGTTTGCTTGAAAGCATTGTCACATAAATATATGCATTCATGTATGTACAGTCATGGCCGAAAGTGTTGGCACCCTTGAAATTGTTCCAGAAAATGGAGTATTTCTCCCAGAGAATTATTGCAATTACACGTTTTATTATACGTGTCTTTATTTCCTTTGTGTGTATTGGAAAAACATAAAAAAGCAGAGGAAAAAAGGCATATTTGGACATAATTTCACAAACAACCCCAAAAATAGGCCAGACAAAATTGTTGGCACCTTTCCAAAATTATGCGTAAACAACTTTGTTTCAAGCATGTGATGCTCGTTCAAACTCACCTGTGGCAAGTAACAGGTGTGGGCAATATGAAAATCACACCTGAAACCAGATAAAAAGGGAGAAGTTGACTCAGTCTTTGCATTGTGTATCTGTGTGTGCCACACTAAGCACGGAGAACAGAAAGAGGGGAAGAGAACTGTCTGAGGATTGGAGAACCAAAATTGTTGAACAATATCAACAATCTCAAAATTACAAGTCCATCTCCAGAGATCTTGATGTTCCTTTGTCCACGGTGCGCAACATAACCAAAAAGTTTACAACCCATGGCACTGTATCTAATCTCCCTGTACGTGTACAGCAGAGAAAATTGATGAAAGGTTGCAATGCAGGATAGTCCAGGTGGTGGATTAACAGTCCCAATCAAGTTCCAAAAAAATTCAAGCGGTCCTGTCGGCTCAGGGTGCATCAGTGTCAGCTAAGAACTATCTGTCGACATTTGAATGAAATTAATCGCTGTCAGAAGACCTGCTGAGACATAAGAAGCTAGACTGCAGTTTGCCAAAATATATGTAAGCCAAAATCCTTCTGGGAAAGTGTCTTGTGGACTGATGAGACCAAGATGGAGCTAAAGCACATCATTCTGTTTACCAAAAAACACAATGAGGCCTACAAAGAATAGCACAGAGTACCTACAGTCAAATATGGTGGAGGTTCAAAGATATTTTGGGGTTGTTTTGATGCCTCTGGCACTGGGTGCCTTGACTGTGTGCAAGGCATCATGAAATCTGAAGATTAGCAAAGGATTTTGGGTCGCAATGTAGTGCCCAGTGTCAGAAAGCTGGGTTTGCATCCTAGGTCATGGGTCTTCTAGCAGGACAATGACCCTAAACATACTTCAAGAAGCCCCCAGAAATGGATGGAAACAAGGCGCTGGAGAGTTCTGAAGTGGCAGCAATGAGTCCAGATCTAAATCCCATTGATCACCTGTGGGGAAATCTTAAAATTGCTGTTGGGAGAAGACGCCTTCATATATGGAGCAGTTTGCAAAAGAAGAGTGGTCCAAAATTCCAGTTTAGTGGTGTAAGAAGATGATAGTTATAGGAAGCGATTGATTGCAGTTATTTATTCCAAAGGGTGTGCAACCCAATATTAAGTTGAGGATCCAACAATTTTGTCCGGCCAATTTTTGGGGTTTTGTGTAAAATTATGTCCAATTTGCCTGTTTTGCTTTATTATCTGGAACAATTTCAATGGTGCCAACACTTTTGGCCAGGATTTATATATATATATATATATATATAGGTAAGTATATGTGTTTATGTATGTAAATACCGTGTGTGTATATAAACGTATGTGTATACATATATAAGTATACATGTTGGTGTGTACGTCTAAATATATATATATATATACAAACTACACATTTCTGTCCACACAATGTAGAGGTGTTCTATCTAGCTCCGTTTCCCCCATACACTGCTGTGAGGAGCAGCGCCCCCCACAGCCTCTCCGCGCCCCCCTCAGCTTCTCCTCCCCTGTGAGTGTCGTGAGCGGCAGCAGCAGGATCTCCCCCTCCTACCTCCGTCTCCATGACAACCAAGCGAAAAGGTGAGAGAAGGCGGAGTTAGGTGAAGAGGGTCACGTGTCCAGGAAGTCGAGCTGTCTGACGGGAAATGACGTCAGGAGCTGAGAGAAAGAACCAGACAGAGAGGGAGAAGCTGAGCTCGAAGTGAGAGCGGCGGGGAGAGGTCAGAGGTCAGCGGGGGACCGCAGGGGGGAAAAGGGTCAGGGGTCAGCGCAGGACCGGAGGCCTAGCAGGTGAGAGGCGGACAGGGAATGGCGGGAGCTATAGGGGGTGTATCAGGCTGTGTGTGTGTGTACTGGGGACATGGGGCTCCTCCCCCTCTGCCTGTACGCTGTACTGCTGCACTGTGTGTTTACAGGCGCTGCTCCTTCACAAGGGGACACTTGTCACTAGCAGCCATGACAGCTGTGCCTTCTCCCCACCCTGCTCTTCCCTCAGACGATAATGTCCTCCATATGAGGCGGTGGACACTGGTGCTGTCTGCACTGATGGGGGCCCCCATTGTTTTGGTGTTGAGATATTGTATCACGTGATGACAGTGTTATTTGACCTCTGACCCTCAGGCCACGCCCCCTTGACAGTTGTCAGTCCTTCACCTGCTGTTGGCGCTCTCCTCTCTCGTTCTTTGCCGCTCTCCTCTCTCGTTCTTTGCCGTTTCTATTTAGCGTGATGGGGCTGTTTAATGGTCGTCACCGGGATCTACAATAAAAGTGGCGCATCCTGGTGGAAACAATTTCCCCTGATCTGACATAGGTTAAGGGGGTGACTCCTCCATATAATTATACTGCAAATGGCCCTAAAATGAGCCCTCCACTCTTCTGATGAGAGGTCACGTGATTGAAGCGTTGGTGACAAGACCGTTGTGGAAAAGCAGTGGGTGCTCAGTTTTAATCTTAAAGGGTTATTCCCAAAATAGCCAGTTATCCCCTATACATGGAAGGCAGGGAAGGGGGTCTGCATCTTGGAAACGGCGTTCTGCAGAGCTTGGTCTTGACTGGAGCGAAGCTATGCACATGCTCAACCTTCACTCTATTTAGTGTATATGGGACTGCTGGAGAAAGCGGAGTACATCACTCCAATATCTTTGACAGTCTCATATACAAGGAATGGAGAAGGGTTGAGCATATGCACATCTCCGCTCCATTCTCAGGATCACTGCAAGTGTCAGCTGTGAAAGCCAAGGTGTCCCCTATCCATAGGATAAGATAAGTTGCTATTTTGGAAATAACCCTTTAAACATATAAAGTGGACAACCCTTTTTATTGGGGATCATTTTTATGTAAATAAATCTACAGGGATTTTCCAGGAGTTTAAGACATTAAGATAAGCGCAGGAAACACTTACCTGTCTTGGTCACATTTTTTCATTTTAGTACTAGTTTACAATTATTAAAGGGAACCCGGCACATTGCACATGCGGTCTGATCCGTGAGCAGCATGGTATAGGAGGAGAAGCTGAGCAGAAGGATATATGGGTTTGTGGGAAAGAATTCACTATGAGGGCGCATTCAGACGACCATGCGATGCACGGACTGGCCGCAGGTCTCCGGAGTGTGATTTTCATGTATTTCTATTAAACTGTCACACTCAGGTTGGGTGACCTGCAGCCAATCCGATTTGTCGGAACATCTGAAATCTCCCTTAACTTGTAGTTTATTCATTAAAATAATTGACATTCCTGGTGTTTGTATATATGAGTCCAGTGGGCGGTCTTACTAGTGATTGAAAGCTATCTCTGCATGCACAGCCATTCAGGGAAGACTGTCAATCACCGATAGGACCGCCCACTGGACTCGTGTATACAAACACTAGGGATGTCAATAATTAATATAACATTTTTATATCAATCTGGTCAGCTCCTCCTGCTCTCACATCCCGTCTGCAGCTCAGAAGCCATTTTTTAACATAACAGGTTCCCTTTAAGCATTGTTTACATTTTTGCTTGCTGTCAGTGAACGGACACTTTTTTTTGTTTACATCTAGTAATTTTTACAAACGATCCGACCATCAACGTGCAACAACTTACTCCAACGAATACACAAGGAATTGTGTTCACTCAAATCGGATGAATCCACAAACTTTTATATTATGTATACGGGCGGATTAAAGGAGGCAAGGTGCTGCCAGTGACGTCTGGCAGCGGCTTGTTCGCCTTTTCCCCATAAAAGCACGCTCTTGCTGTGTATATTTAGGGGCAGGTCAGGAGGAATAGATGTGTGACACTTCTTGTGCTGCTGTATCCTGCCCTAGAAGCAATGCCTGGAAAATGCCTTCATTGTATGGCATGTGATGGGAAGTGCCACCGCTTGTTTTTTTCTGTAAAATAAACTGTGTGACTGAATTAAATGAAAAATACAGTACTAACACATATCCCAGAGACGCCATATTATGGATCTGTTATACGGCTGTGTGTATGGTGCTGAGCGACTTTTTTACCACGCACTTGCCTGATGAGAAAAAATGAATCCCAAGGGTCGGTCTGTTCCTTTAAAAATGTTGATTATTATAGGAAAAGGTTTGGATCGTAGCAATCTGCTTCTGAGAAAGAGACTTCAATATTGTTATCACCATGGATGTACAGGGATCACTGTGGCTTTATCCAATCCGTTCATGAGAGAGAGAAAGACTGACTCAAAAGTTCTGGTTCCGGTTGTTTTCAAAGGCGTTCGGGTACAGTTCTGGTACCCAAACTTTGGACTAAAGCTTGGTCGGATACAGATCCCGAACTTCAATGGGTCCACTCATCCCTTGTGATAACACTTTAGAGGGTTATTCCCAACATAAAAAGTTATCCCCTGTTTATGGGCTAGGGTATAATTGTGTGCTGGGGGTCCGACCTCTGGAATCTCAAAATTAACGTAGGTGCACATGCCTCATTCATTGCTATTTCGGACAGCCCTATACACAATCATTGGAGTGAAGTTTGAGCTTGCGTACCTCCATTCTTTTCAAGATTTGGATTTGCAGACAGGGCTGTGGAGTCAGTATGAAATGGACTGAACCCGACTACAAAAATATATAATACATTGGGTACAGTAGTACAATGCAGGATGGGCTGTAAATGTTTTCATATGAATTTGGGAAAGTTGTGAAATGTCCTATAAATGTCTGTTCTATTCCTGATGTAAGGATCTCGGCTTTTAGTTGAGATGAATCTGTGCTGCACTTTATGTACACGCTCAGCAGTGAGAACAGTGCTGTGGAGTCGGAGCCGTGGAGTCAGGGAGATTGAGGAGTCGGTGGTTTGGCTTAACGACTCCACAGCCCTGTTTGCAGAGCCCCAATCTTAGCTGCCGGACTCCTGGAGATCAGTAGGTTATCCCTTATCCTTATATCCTCAACATGCTGTACAATCTTTGAGACTCTCATTCAATAAATTGCAAAGAAAAAACCGCTCCTATGTGTGAATCAGCCCAGACTGCTTACTCGAGCCCAATACTGAAAAGGCTCCCCTGCAATCGTTGTGCAATCTCAGGCACAACTCTGATGTTAGCAGACTGCAGCCCTCATCATCAGCCGCCAGCTGAGGGTGAAGATACAGATCCAAAATAAAAAATATAAAAAAAAATGACAATCCAATGGCGCTGTCACTCCATTGAATTGTTAAAAACAATATTTTTATTAAAACGAAAACACGCCATTGGATCGTCATTTTTAAAAATATTTTTCATTTTGGATCATTCAGTAAATGGAGAGAGTCGAGATGCCCGGCCGCCTCCACTCTCACAGTGGAGGGTTGGCCGGCTGGCTTTGGATATGTCATGCATGACCCCCTTAATGGTCGTTATACAGTTCTTTCCTATTTTAGCCAAGTTGCCTCTAAACGTGGACACGTACATTCAAAGGAACCTAAAGCTAAAATTTCAGACATGACAATATTGGCTGTTTGTGGCTCCATTCCTTGTGAAATCCCATTATGAATGAGAACCCGGCGACGGGAACAAACAACCTCAACTGGGATGACTATTTAGGCACACATTCACTTTGGCAGGGACGTAGCATCTTAGCCACTTGGTGGTAATCATTTTTTGCCATAAAAAAAAACAGTATTTTTTTTTTTTTTTTAGATCCAGGAGCCAATATGGAGACTGAGAGTGAGCAGAACTCTACTTCCACCAACCGGAAGTACAGCATCCGGCACCAGCTCCCGTCCTCAGATATCGCAGATGTCTCTCTATGAACGCCAGGCTGTCCAGGTATGTGTCACAAGCTGCTCGCTGCGATCCTACAGCCATCACTTACTGTACCATTTCATGGTTTCCATTATGTTTCAGCAGCTTCAGTTCTGAATTTATTGTGGATTTTTTTTTCATCATTCATCCCATTGAATGCTTTATTCCTAATCACAGTAACCTTGCAGGAAATACTAATGGTGATCTATATCTGGTCATTGCACGCTCAGGTGTAGAAATTAACCCTTTAAATGTCTATGCAGCAGCAACGTTTGATTTCTGGCACTTGCTGTGTCCATAGCATTATTACAGATTAACCAGACTGCATTACAGGATCCTACCTGGGCCCCGAAAACTGTTTATACGTGTTAAGTTCAAGGTCTGTGTGTGAGCGCTAATATAATATATTTTTTTCCCGCAGGCTCTGCAGGCTTTACATAGACAACCTAACGCCGCCGAGTACTTTCACCAGCTGATGTTGCAGCAGCAGCTGAGTAATGCGCAGCTACATAGTCTTGCAGCAGTTCAGCAGGTAGGTGATCTTCTCATGTAGGGAGAACGTTTATTACATTTTTGCTCATTTTAATTTATATAAATACACTTTTTAAATATTGCCCAGATAAGTGTATAGATATAAAGTATTGGACACCTACAGGAGATTTTATAAGCAATCTAAATCATAGAGATTAGTATACAACTATAACAGCTTACACTCTTTTGCAAAGGATTGTGGAGGAGTCTGTGTGGATTTTTGCCTGTCCATACAGGAAGGCTTGGTAAGATGATGTTGGAGGAGAGGGTCGGTCTCACAATCTCTGTTCTAGTTCATCTCAAAGATGTTGGATGGAGCTGAGATCAGGTCTCTGTGCAGCCGGTCGTGCTCGTCAACATCCACCCCCCCCTCCTTAACCATGGGCCCGATTCATCAAAGCTTTCACTCCTGAATCCTAGCATAAAAATATTGAGAAATCTGAAAATTTAGACGCAACTCGGAGTTGCGGTTACATTTTGCAACTTTTGGCATCTTCACACCAGTTTTTCCCAGCTTTGCTGAAATGATGTTGCCGGGACGGGCGCGGCATGGGTGCGATGCCACAGCTTATCTAATTTATGAGTTGCTATGGTGTTTTCCTTACACCATAAATCTCACTCTAGTACCTGACTGTAGTGAGTCTTGGCGTGCCGCACGCACCAGTCATCAGACAATCCAGATTCATGAAAAGGCGTTCACCTCTTCATGAATCAGGGACATCTGACTCCAGCACGCCCCTTCATCAAGATGGGTGTGAACAATGCCGGTATTGATGAATCAAGCCCTATGCCTCTATGGACCTTGTGCACTGGGCATAGTTATGAGAAGCTGAAAGGGCCCCCCCCCTTCCTGAACCGTTCCCACAAAGTTGGAAGCTGCAATTGTCCAGAATGTCCTTAAGATTTCCCTTCAGTGAAACTAAAGGGCCAAGGCCGACTTCTGAAAGTGAAGCCCATAGCATTATCCCTCCTCCACAAAACTTTTTATAGCTGTCACAATGCAGTCAGACAGGGGACTTTTCTGTTTCTGCTCCTCGGCGGTGACCCCGCTCTGTAACTTTCCGTGGTCTCCACTTTGAGGCTGAGCTGCTGCGGTTCCTGAACACTTTCCAATAGTATCCACTCACAGGTGATGGGGGAATATTGAAGAGGAAAGACGTTTTTCTTCCTGTGTGAGGTGTGTCCTAATACTCATCTCCTTATAGTCTACATCTCTACGCATTTCCATGTGCATAGTCCGACATGTCACTTCTGACGATTGTCTTTATCTGGGACCATTGACTATTTTGTGCTTTACCATCGTACTGATTCTTATCAGCTGATCAATGAAAGCTGTAATATCCTGTGACCTTCAGCTTTTCTTATTTTGCCACTACAGGCAACGATTGCTGCCACCCGCAGGCCGCCTCTCCTAACACCGTTTCCAATCAGCAGACGAGCACCACGCAAGGATCGGTAAGTAGTGACTATTGGCTACAGATCTGACATTTTATGAAAGTCAGCAGTGGGTTCACTTTTCTGGTTCCTCAGCAGGTGAATCTGTCTACCAGCTCGTCGGCCCAGCTCCTGAGTCGTGCCCAGAATGTCACCGCACCTAGTGCTACAACGCTCACACAGTCCGTTTTGCTCAGCAATGCCAGCTCCCCACCTCTCAGCCAGTCACAGACACAAATGTACCTCCGAGTAAGTAAGACGATGAATTCAGTGCAAGGACTTCTCACTGGCATCACTGGAGGGGATAACAGCTGCAAAATATCCTAAAATGCAGCGTTGCATCGCTAGCAGCTCTCTGCCTCACAGTGAGGACGGGGCAAACGTTTAACATTTTTACTAGCTTTACATACATCCCGGAAGTCCCTTTCTAGCTTGGCTTGCATTTTTAGAGTGAATTAAATTCACATTTTCACTTTTACTCATTTTAAATTTTCTGTCAGCAGCAGCCGCAGCTTGGTAATCTTCTACAAGTCAATCGCTCTCTGAATCGAGGTGTCCCTCTGAACTCCCAGCTTATTCTAATGCCCAATGGCTCTGTGGCTACAGTCCAGCAGGAAGTGGCATCCCCCCAGAACCAAGGCATGCATCAAGACTCTGACCAGTAGGCTGGAAAATCTTATCATGATATTGGGAAAGATCAGATATTTACCCCCTGCCTTGACTTGTGATGTGCATGTCTGTCACACGTCTGGTGTGGGTACGTAAAGTGAGCCGAGGCCTCTAATAGCAGTGATTTGAAGCTAGCCATGGCAGCTGGGGATCTACTCAAAGCCGCCTGTTGCTGCCATCTTTGTACTCCCAAGAAGCCCAACCTCATTCATTTCTACTATTTACTGCATTACTGAATTATTGCTCTATATAGAAGAAGTGATCACAAGTTTAAGTCCTCTGGAGAGGGAGCTGAAAAATAAATAAAAAATGTTGAAAAAAAAATATTAAAGTTTAAGGGTATGTGCACACGATGCAGAAATGAAGCAGAAAATTTCTGCATCATTTCTGCATCTCCCTGGCAGAAAAAAACGCATGCAGATTGTGCATGCGTTTTTCCTGCGGAATACATGCGGATTCACATGCGTTTCCGCATGTGGATTGACAAGCGCTTTCCAGGCGATTTTTAGCATCACTTGGAAAGTGCTTGACAACTAGGTCACACTATATAAACCCATGCAACCGGCATGGATTTATCTAGTGTGACCCGAGAGAGTGTATATACTTACCTCCGATGGCCCGCGCTGTCCTGCTCAATCCATTCTCCCGGCAACTTTGAATTGAAAGATCTGCCGACTTCAGCGTCACGTGACCCGTCACATGACTCTGACGTCAGCACAGGTCCTACAACTCACTGCAAGTGCCGGGAACCAAGCAGGAGCGGTGCGCGGGCCGACAGATGGTAAGTATATATATATTTTTTATTTATTCTTGTTTACAGCTCTTTTAATGGTACCTGGGTGTGGATGAGACTCTCCTCTCCTCCACATATTAGAACGCGCCAATAGCGCAAGTACAAATGCAGTCTTGCGGAATTGGCGCGTTCTAATGCAAGTCAATGGCGGCGAAACGCCCGCGTTTACGCAAAATTAATTGACATGCTGCGGATTTTTGAGCGCAGCATTTACGCTGCGGAAAAATCCGCATCATGGGCACAGCACATGCGGATTTCAATTGGGGATCATTGCTGCCCTTCTACCATGCGTTTTTAATGCGTTTCCGCAACTGCAAAAACGCCGCGGAAACGCATTAAATACGCATCGTGTGAACTCAGCATAACAGAGTTTTCCAGTTTCAGAAAACCCTTGATCTTTGCTGCAGTTTGTTTAAAAGGAAACAAACTTCTTTACTCCTCCTCTTCGGGTCCAGCATGAGTCTTTGCAGCTGCTCCCGGTGTCTGTTATTGCCTGCAGTGCTGATGTCATGTCGACGGCACTGCAGCCAATCTGTGAGCTCAGCGGCTCATGCTGTCAACTCGGGCAAAACCTGTGAGTGTGATGTCAGCGCTGCAGACAATAACAGACATCGGGAGCAGCAGAGACTCAGCACTGGATCCGGAGAGAATGAGTAAAACAGAATGTGTTTCTTTAAAATAAACTGAATCCTGGGGAGAGTGGTTTTCACGGAAAGTTCCTTTAAACTTTAAATCCCCCTCCTTCTCTTTTTTTTTTTTCTTTCCCCCCCAATTCAAATATAAATTAAACATATTTAGTATCGCCTTGCTTGTGAAATTCCGATCTATGAAAATATAAAATTACCCTATATGAAAATGCTGTAAAGAGTAAAAAAAAATCTCATTGCCAATGCCGATCCCTGAAAATTAGAATAAAAAGCGATTGAAGTCTCGTCGGTATCCCAACATGGTACCAATAAAAACGTCAGCTCAACACACAATATAAGCCAACTAAAATATGTTTAAAAAAATAAACACGTTTGATATTACAGTAATCGTGCTCACAAGGAGCTTCATATTTCCAGGTCACTTCTCACAGTGAAAGCCGTAAAAACAAAACCCCAATTAAACGATTTTTGGAATTGCATTTCCGTCAGTATTTTTCCTGTTTTTAATACATTATAGGCTATGTGCCCACGATGCAGAAATGCTCCCGATTTTTCCTGACCGTTTCTGCATCTCCCTGGCAGAAAAAACGCATGCTTATTGTACATGCAGATTGTACATGCGTTTTTCCTGTCAGGGACATGCGGATGTGAAGCGTTCTTCACTTGCATTTCCTCATGCGGGT
This sequence comes from Phyllobates terribilis, assembly GCF_046119375.1. Lineage (NCBI taxonomy): Eukaryota > Metazoa > Chordata > Amphibia > Anura > Dendrobatidae > Phyllobates > Phyllobates terribilis. The sequence continues at coordinate 9,451 of NW_027370463.1, read as the reverse complement.
TGACAAGCACTTTCCAAGCGATTTTAGCATCACTTGGAAAGTGCTTGACAACTTGGTCACACTATATAAATCCATGCAACCGGCATGGATTTATATACTGTGACCTTAAAGAATGGTTAAAAAAAATAAATAAATCTATACTTGCCTTCCGATGGCCCCCGGTGTCTTGCTTCGCTCCGTCCTGGCTGCCGGCAGATCGCGGTACACTGAAGGACCTGCCGTCACATGACTAGGACGTCAGCGCAGGTCCTTCAGTCCACCGCGATCTGCCGGCAAGGGAGGACGAACGCAGCGGGGGCCATCAGAAGGTAAATATAACATTTATTTTTTATTTTATTTTTTTCACAGGTTCTATGGCACCTGGGTCCGGAGGAATGTGCATCTACATATACAGTGATGCATAATCCATGCTTTTCAATGCAAGTCAATGGCGGCGAAAACGCAGCGCTTCCGCAAAATAATTGGTAGTGCTGCGTTTTTTTCCGCAATGATAATCCGCAGCGGAAATTTCCGCAGCATGTGCACAGCACATGCGGATTATCATTGGGGAACATGGCAGGCCTTCTACCATGCGTTTTTTAAGCGTTTCTGCAGCGTTTTTGCTGCTGCGGAAACGCTTACAAAACGTATCGTGGGCACACAGCCTTATGATAACTTGAATGCTGTCATTCAAAACTATCAGCTCATCCAGCAAATGTCAAGCCTTCATGTAGCTATTTAGACTCAACATTTAAAAAAAAAATAATGATGACTCTTGGAAGAAGGGTAGGAAAAAAAACAAAAATTCAGAATTAAAAAGTTCACCTACTCATCAACAAGTTCATGGTTGGAATGCATCCCTTCCCCACCCTCCGTGAAAGACAGGAATAAAAGACTAAAAAACAATAAGGTCCAACATACACGCCCACGAGTGTCCAATGTGCACAATGGCTGCTACCCTCGGACACTTGTGTGATCTTAAAGAAACAAACTTCAATCACCATAGGGATCTCTGGTTATAGCTCGCTGTTCCCCTATAGATTTGCACCACTGAATTGGACAAAGTTTCAATTTTTTTTTTTTTTTTTGTATTTAGGTTCAGAACTTGGCTGTTCGAGGTCAGCAAACTACTCAACCCACGTCCACGGCTGCAGGGCCTACCATTGCTCATGCTGCACCTCCACTGTCCAAACCGGCCACTCACCCAATGCCCTCTTCTTCAGCACCTTCACAACTGCCGTCATCTCCAGTACAACAGAATGTGAAGAGTCCGATGGGCCCAGCAGGGGGCACTGTGAGTCAGGGGAGTCAGACAGAGGCGGAGGGGAGAAAAGCAGAAGGAGAGGCTGTGCAGCAAAGTGTCGGGATCAACCTGACCAGAGCTGCCACACCAGCCCCCAACCAGACCCTTATTAGCTCTGGTGAGTTCAAATAGAAATCTTGGTATTGTCGAAAATATTCCCCTTTCCTTATCCTTTTAGAAAAGTTTGATTGAATACTTTTTAAAATAAATTCGCTCAACAATTTTGTGCGACTTTTTAAAAGGTTGCAATTGATCAATGGACCAAAAACCTCTGGAAACCCTGAACAGAATGACAAACATAAAAAAGACAATATAATGGAAAAAAGATTTAACAAAAGGCGCAAATGTCAAAAAAAAAAAGAACCCGGCCACAAAAACTATACAGAAAAAGAGCTAATGAAATAATGAATTATTTCTTTTGTCCAACTTAATGCAGTTGTATTTTGCAACATAAATGTCATTTCTTTTTACGAAATTGACTATTAACTGATTATTTATTTTTCTATTGTATTATGCTCCATTTTCCCACCATTCTACTGCTTTCTTATGCCTTTTGAACTCCAACACTTATTCCATATCTCTCTCTTTTTTCTCCCCCTTTCTCCTGATCTATCCATCAGCCACTTACACTCATATTCAGCCTCATTCAGTCCTACAACAGAAGCAGGTGGTGTTCCAGCAGCAGATCGCCATCCATCAGCACCGTCAGTCACAGCTCGTCCATGCCTCTGCCCATCTACAGCTGGCACAGCAGCAGCCGCAGGCCGCCTCTCAGCAAGGCTTGCAGGCAACTCCTGCACAACAGACCCTGGTTGTACAACCTATGCTGCAGAGTCCCGAGGCGACTCTGCCAACTAAAGCCCCGGTGCCCATTCAGCCCAAACAACCAGGCAAAGGGATTCCACCTTTAAATCTACAAGGACATCTGGTATCAAAACCCATACAAAGTGCGAGACCGCTTCCTACACCCCCTCCTAACCAACCTCACATTCCTGTTCAACTCGTGGGTGCTAGACAGCAGGGTCCTGCCCAAGCTATGGCCCTCGGCGCTCCCCAGGTTCCATCACAGGGGTCTTCCTTAACACAGATCACACTGCCTCCGTCTCCTGCCCCGGTCCCCAGTGCCGTGTCAGGTACTGTGCAGGAAGCCCAAGCTGCATTTTATGGAGTTCTGCAGGTGGGTCTTGGTTGGAATGAAAATCCTATGATCCACTTTTTTTTTTTTTTAAATTATATATTTACGATTGTGTATTGGTTTCATAGGGCAAGATGTCTGCAGCTGCGAAGAGGAAGTCAGAGGAAGACCGGGAAGAATCGCCAACACTACCTGTAAAAGCATCGCCCCCAGCAGACACTCCGCCTGCAGTGGAGGAGAGCAGCACTCCAGCTGGTGGGTGGATATCAATTCTGGAAATTTTTATTTTTTTTTGCTTTTTACGATTTTTTATTTCTGTGTTCTGTGAACGGATTATAATTTTTTTTTTCTTGAAAACGTTCATTTTATTTGCAACCCACAGATAAGTCTGAAGCTGCCTCTCTAGTCTCTCCAGCTCTCGCTGGGTCCGCTCCTCCATGCGCCCCCACGCTCTCTGTCACTTCTCGTCAGCACAGTGACACCAAGCCCCCACAAGCCATTGTGAAGCCGCAGATCCTGACTCATATTATAGAGGGCTTTGTCATCCAGGAGGGAGCCGAACCCTTTCCCGTAAGCACCATTACAAGTGTTCACAAAAGATATTATTCCTTATTGTTTCCTAAATTATTGTTTCTCCTTCTAGGTTGGCAGTCCTCAGATACCAAAGGACCCAGAAAAGACCCCTGCAGCGGTTACTGCTCTGCCTCCAGTAGAGAGTCTGCTCCCTCATCCTCCATTAGATCAGACTTTTAGCGGTATGTCCCTTTATCTTCTTTGTGGGCTGTTGTTCACATCTACCGTATTTTTCGAACTACAAGATGCACTTTTTTCACCCGAATTGAGGAGGAAATGGAGTGCGTCTTATAGTCCAAATGTACCTGGCTCACTGTGGGGAGGGGGCTTCGGCGGCGGAGCAAGGTCTCTGCTGCAGGAAGGCGGTGGAAGTCTCCAGCAAAACGGCGCCGCTGGTGGCGCATTCACAGACCGAGATCTTGGCTCGTCATTGAGCCAAGATCCCAATCGCAGCCACCAGTGTCGTTTAGCTGGAGACTGCCAGAGGTTAATCTGGGCATGCACCGCCCCCGGCGACATTTTACTGGAGAACGCTGGTCCATGAATGTGCGTAAGTGCCGCCCTTGTGTGGTGCTATCGCGAGAATTAAAAAAGTAGGGTCATAAATCGGATGACTGCTGCAGCAGCGAGTTCTTGCAATAACACATGCAATATCGCGCGTTCACAGCAAGGAAAGGCCATGGAGTATTATGGAATCACACAACCTGGGAGTGGGGAACAGACTTGAGCTAGAAAGTCAGGTCCTTTAGGGGGGCATTAGGGACATTTCTGGCCACTCTTGATAAGTTATATGTAGATAAATCGTCAGTCTGCAGCTGCCCACTGATTTCTTATATAAAAAGTGCCGACCCTGGACTGATGATGGTTCCACTTACTTAGTCAGGTATTGATTGCTAACACTATGAGGGAATTCATCAAGCTTGGTTTGCGTTACACCAGTCTTAATCCAGAGTCCGCCAGCATAGCATGCACCAAATTCGTGAAGAGGCAGGTGAATTTGGCGCATATTTCAGCTGCCCGTGCGCCATGGACAAGAGCACACTTCTGTTATAACTTACCCCACTTTTGTTGTGTAAACTACAGTGAATCTCGCCCTTTACACAAATTAAACCAACTTTTCATATGGTGACACAAACCTAAAAAATACTAAAAGTTGCTAAACTTTTCTGCAACTTCGCATTGCTCAAAAATTTGCAACTGTTTTACTCCAGTTTACCGGCAGAAAAGGACTTAAAGGAAATCTGTCAAGTTCTTCATGCCCCCCAACCCAGCAGCACTCACCTATGTATGATTAAACTCTCTGCTTAACCAGCTCTGTATAACGTTCTTCAGTTAAATCAATGCTTTAAAAAAAGCATTTATAATGTCCCTGTTTCCTGTGCTAATGAGGGCTTTGACTAGTCGATGGGGCATTAGTTCCCCAGACTAGTCAGCCCTCTTTCCATGTTATCACTCCCCTCATGTAATTTTATGTGTAAATATCTTTAATCCTCATCTGGAATTATCACCATCTGATAAATTTTCCTTTAATCTTTTAAACTATTTTTGCATCTTTTTAGATTCTGGAAACCCGAAGCTGATGAAGTGTGAGTATTGTGGGAAGGTCACCTCAGCAAATCAATTCCGTGGCTCAAAGAGATTCTGCTCTTTAACTTGTGCCAAAAGGTAAATCTGAAAGCATAAGCATTTCTATGTGATCTTCCTCAGAAATCAGGCAATCTTAAAGGAGTTGGCCAATCGGGATCACCACTCTTCTAAATGTAGCCCTGCAGAAGATCAGCTGATCGCCATGACCTGGGCCGTTATCACTCCTGGAATCTTTTATTTTCAATAGGAGGAAATGTAACACTCTATGGTCTTGACTGGAGCATCAAAGCAAATGCTTCAGCCCGGCTTCATTCGTTGTCCCTGGGACTGCTGGAGAACACAGAGTACATTGCTCGGCCATTTCTGGCAGTCCTATAGACAATGGAGCGGTGGTCGAGCATACGCAGCTTTGCGTTATTGAAGATGATGCTTCTGCAGAGCCGCACTTAAGTTTGGAATAATCCTTTTAACTGGATTTTTTTTTTTTTTGTAAGAGGTGGATTATAAAGAACCCATCAGTATTAGTATTTCTACATACAAGTATGTTTCTCTGTTAGATATAATGTAAGCTGCAGTCACCAATTACGTCTTAAAAGGAAGAAGCTAAACCAGCTCCAAGAAACAGGCGGGGTGAGAGTGCGCAGACGCGGCCCACGGAGGAACAGCTCTGAGATCGCACGGGCCAAGATCCAGGGAAAGAGAATGCGGGTAACTGAGGTGCATGGAGCCTGATTCTTAGCACTCCCTAGATATACAATGGTTTCAAGCATCAACGCTACATCAGTAGTGCAAAATGTTTAAAAGATCCCATAGCAATGTATAGAAAATATGAATATATTGACTCCTTTAGTACCTACGGGAAGAGAGGCAACACTGCCCTCCTGCTATCATATCCCAGTGCAGGGCACTCTGCGCCGAGCTCCTTATTTTGATTTTGGTGCAAACTACTAAGAGCTATTTAAATAGTTTTCCAGAAGTCAAACATTAAAAGGATTTACCCATCTCCAAGATCCTATCCCAATATGTAGTAGGTGTAATAATAATATTACTAAATACCTCTAATTAGAAATGTATTATAGTTTTTCTGATTCACTATGTCTCTTACCCCATGTGCAGGGCATTGCAGTAGCTTAGGTATCCATTGATACGACCATTCATATAGTGACAGTTAGTTAGGTGCTAGTGGTTGTAACCATAGATACCTAAGCTGCAATGCCCTGCACATGGGGTAAGCAACATCACATATCAGAAGAACTATACTACATTTCTAATTTGAGGTATTTACTAAAATTATTATTATTCCACCTACTACATATTGGGGATAGGATCTTGAAGATGGGAATACCCCTTTAATCGCCCATCCTTCATTGATTCTTAGTAAAGGCTCCAAAAGTCAATGCTGCCCATATGAATCATCCCTTTGCCCGTATAAACAATAAAGTGGCTGGAGTGTCTCAACTTCTCCATTTTATTTGTCAAGAGTTTAAAAGGCTCAGCTTTTGAGTTCAAGAGAGCACTGCTCCCCTGCCACCCAGCTTTCTTATGCCAGGGAACATAGAGCCCTGAAGATTGACAGTTTAGACCAGCAGTATGGTCTCACCACTGTTCTCCCATGCTGCAAGCAGAGGCAGTTTTGCTTTTGCAGTGTAGAAGACATGCAAGGGCATCTAGCGATCCGGCCAGCTTCAGAGCAGCGCTTGCAAGTTTGAGTTCCTTGCCAAAGAGACTGGCACCTATGATGAACCTTGGGCAACAAGCAGTAAACTGTAGCATTAAAGGAGTATTCCTATCTCCAAAATCCTATCCCAATATTTAGTAGGTGTAGTAGTAATAATATTAGCAAATACCTCCAATTAGAAATGTACTATAGTTCTTCTGATTCGCTATATCACTTACCTCATGTCCAGGGCATTGCAGTACCTGAGGTATCCATGGTGACTACCACTGATATAATGACAGTTGTTAGTGGTTATAACCATGGATACTTAAGCTACTGCAATGCCCTGCACATGGTGTAAGTGACATAACGAATCAGAAAAACTATACTACATTTCTAATTGGAGGTATTACAGATCCTACATATTGGGATAGGATATTGGAGATGGGAATACCCCTTTTTAAAGATCCCTTCATTCTTGAGAACAGAGGATTTTTAAAAAGAGGCCAAGTTACTTGTTCTACCAGCCCTTTGCAATTTTATTCTTTTAACAAGATGTCCACCACTTTCAGGGGTTTGACATCTAACAATCAGACAGTTGATGGCCCATTTTAGGCCTTTTTCATATATTGCAGATGTGGTCTTTCCATCGGGGAAGGATTTTTTCTTTCATAGTTCTTTTTCCGGTGCTGTGTAGGAGAAATTCTTACTGATAACCCCTTACATATGGCATTAGTAATGGTACATTGATTATAGTGTTAAATGCACAATGTGCTGCACTAATGCCTATTAGTTCATAGGTCACTTGCCCTAATGTTTTTTTAGTGTTTTGGCGAAGGATTGCTGACCCAGAGTATAGTTTGGAGATGACTACTTTCCTGTGCTGGGTTCTGATTCCTAACAATCTCCCCTTTCTTGCAGGAGGACTCCAGCCGGGGATCTGATAACTCCAGCTATGAAGAAGCTTTCTCTCCAACTTCTCCAGCACCACCGTCCTGCAGAACTCCACAGCGGGAGAGAGACGGCAGCACTCCAACGAGCGGACCCTCAAATTCTGAACTGCTGGGGATCAATCCAGTGTTTCTGTCAAGCAATCCCAGTCGCTGGAGTGTGGAGGAAGTGTACGAGTTTATTTCTTCTCTGCAAGGTAATGTGGACATGGTGCTCTTCTTTACTTTGTGCGTGTGTTGTGGAATTACCAGTAATGTGGGTTTGATTTTTGCACTGTTTAACAGTTCCCCTTTCTGCCTATCATTAGGGGTCTCAGTGGTCTGACCCCCACTAATCAATAATCATTTATCCTGTAATCTGAAACATCTGCCCATGAGTAAACACACAATTTTAAGGCCTCATACAACATGTACGTGCAACACTGATGTCTGAATCTGTGAAAAAATGGATCCAATATAATCTGTGCTGTTGTTCACATGTCTGTGTTTTTCACGGACCCGAGTGTCTGTGCAGAACACACGGCGACATGACCGTTTTCTTCTGGCAGCACGGATGTAAAAGGACAATACAAGTCTGAGTCCATGAAAAACATGCAAAGCACATGGATGGCATACGTGTGCGGATTGTGTTTAATATTGCAGATTATAGGAGAAGCTCTGTAACTTATTTCTTTATCAATCCGTGAAAAACACTGATGACCGCACTGATGGTAAAAACGGACACACGGATGGTAAAGTTCGGACACAAAGATGCACAATTCTGATGTCACCGGTACTATTTTTCCACGTATGTGTTTAAACTTGGACATGTGAATGAGGCCTAAAATAAACCATTGGCGTCTTTTACTATATACTGTTAAGGATAGATAGTGGGTAACTTCCCAGTGGAAGCCGGCCGAAGAACAAACATGTCATTTTTTTTAATCACTTCAGGTTTTCCGAACCCTGAGGTAGCTAAAAGACACAACGTTAGACAGTCCATGTACACAGCAATGTTGTTTTGACGTCGCTGTGCATTATGTTGATTTCATGGAATGCTTTTTAAGGTGGATTGCAAAGTGAAATTCACATGAAAAAGTTGCAGTGTGCACATACATTAAAAGTAGATTTGTTTCTAGACACGTTGGAGCATTGGGCTCCATGATCAAGTTCTCCTCTATACTTACCAGTGTTTTCTCTGTGATTTTCATGCCTGGACAAAGAAATTACAAAGCTTCTCCTTTACTTTGCCATGTTAATTACGGACAACACACTCACTGCAGCCAGATGCCATCTGTGTGCTGTACTTGATTGTCACAGGACCCATAGACTTATATTGGCACTTTTCATCCATGATGCCGGTAAAAAAAACATACATGTGTCCATAATTTCTCTATCGCTTCATTGGGGGACACAGGAAACCAATGAAGCCTCCGAGAAAGGGATTTTACGGTGAGTACAAAAAATCCTCTTTTTTTGCTCAGGCACACAGTCTGCTAAAAAACACGGACTTGTTACCACCTTATTGTCTATGGGGTTGTTATGTGTTGTATTTCTGAAAATCATGGATCGGCCTCACTCGGATGTATGTGTTCTAACAATCACATGAGATCACTGCTTATATTTTTCTTCCCGTCATTAGAAATAAAACGGTTAAATTAGGTAAATGGCAATAGCAGAGATATCACTTTCATTCATTTTTTTTTTTTTTTCCTTTATCGACAGGTTGCCAAGACTTAGCGGAAGATTTCCGATCTCAAGAGATTGATGGGCAGGCTCTGCTGCTCTTGAAAGAAGAGCACCTTATGAGCGCCCTAAACATTAAACTCGGACCTGCATTGAAAATCTGCGCCAAAATTAACCTGTTAAAAGAGACTTAATTCTTCAAGTTATCCCTACAAAGCACAAGGAGGTGGAGACAATGACTGAGGACTCCCCAGGGCTAATTGAAAGAGTAGGGAAGACTTAAGGAAAAAAAAAAATTGGGATATCAGCGGTCTTTACAACTGGCCCCCATTTCTTAAAAAAACCCAAAACAAACAAACTAAAAAAAACTTTCCTACACTCGCGCTACAAGCTCTTCTTTTACCATCTCTACATTATTACTCTCCATATATATCTATATCTTCTACATGTCTGTATCTGGTCATTCAGGTACTGTGCCTAGTAAGGGGAAGCTGAAGGCAGCCCGAGCCTCGCGCCGATCAATTAGACGTGTCTACGGACACATTAATGGGTTCCTGGTTTGGTGGAGAGGGGCAGAAGACATTGATCTACGTAGCAAAAAT
>NW_027370462.1:0-35812 GCF_046119375.1 Phyllobates terribilis | reverse complement strand
ATGATGTTTTTCAATGGCAAAAATCAATGAATATTGTAAATGCACAAACAGTAATTTCTCCGCATTGCAAGGTGCAATTCTGAAATTTTTTGCTTTTTCCTGCTCCTCTTAGCATGATAAAGAAGATTCAAAGAGAGTGAGATGCCAGCTCCTTTCATTCAGTCAGTAGCTTCAATCATTTCTGGACGTTTTTCAATGGCAAAAATCAATGAATATTGTAAATGCACAAACAGTAATTTCTCCGCATTGCAAGGTGCAATTCTGAAATTTTTTGCTTTTTCCTGCTCCTCTTAGCATGATAAAGAAGATTCAAAGAGAGTGAGATGCCAGCTCCTTTCATTCAGTCAGTAGCTTCAATCATTTCTGGACGTTTTTCAATGGCAAAAATCAATGAATATTGTAAATGCACAAACAGTAATTTCTCCGCATTGCAAGGTGCAATTCTGAAATTTTTTGCTTTTTCCTGCTCCTCTTAGCATGACAAAGAAGATTCAAAGAGAGTAAGATGCCAGCTCCTTTCATTCAGTCAGTAGCTTCAATCATTTCTGGTATATGAATAACATGATGTTTTTCAATGGCAAAAATCAATGAATATTGTAAATGCACAAACAGTAATTTCTCCGCATTGCAAGGTGCAATTCTGAAATTTTTTGCTTTTTCCTGCTCCTCTTAGCATGATAAAGAAGATTCAAAGAGAGTGAGATGCCAGCTCCTTTCATTCAGTCAGTAGCTTCAATCATTTCTGGACGTTTTTCAATGGCAAAAATCAATGAATATTGTAAATGCACAAACAGTAATTTCTCCGCATTGCAAGGTGCAATTCTGAAATTTTTTGCTTTATCCTGCTCCTCTTAGCATGATAAAGAAGATTCAAAGAGAGTGAGATGCCAGCTCCTTTCATTCAGTCAGTAGCTTCAATCATTTCTGGACGTTTTTCAATGGCAAAAATCAATGAATATTGTAAATGCACAAACAGTAATTTCTCCGCATTGCAAGGTGCAATTCTGAAATTTTTTGCTTTTTCCTGCTCCTCTTAGCATGATAAAGAAGATTCAAAGAGAGTGAGATGCCAGCTCGTTTCATTCAGTCAGTAGCTACAAACATTTCTGGTATATGAATAACATGATGTTTTTCAATGGCAAAAATCAATGAATATTGTAAAAGCACAAACAGTAATTTCTCCGCATTGCAAGGTGCAATTCTGAAATTTTTTGCTTTTTCCTGCTCCTCTTAGCATGATAAAGAAGATTCAAAGAGAGTGAGATGCCAGCTCCTTTCATTCAGTCAGTAGCTTCAATCATTTCTGGACGTTTTTCAATGGCAAAAATCAATGAATATTGTAAATGCACAAACAGTAATTTCTCCGCATTGCAAGGTGCAATTCTGAAATTTTTTGCTTTTTCCTGCTCCTCTTAGCATGATAAAGAAGATTCAAAGAGAGTGAGATGCCAGCTCCTTTCATTCAGTCAGTAGCTTCAATCATTTCTGGTATATGAATAACATGATGTTTTTCAATGGCAAAAATCAATGAATATTGTAAATGCACAAACAGTAATTTCTCCGCATTGCAAGTTGCAATTCTGAAATTTTTTGCTTTTTCCTGCTCCTCTTAGCATGATAAAGAAGATTCAAAGAGAGTGAGATGCCAGCTCCTTTCATTCAGTCAGTAGCTTCAATCATTTCTGGACGTTTTTCAATGGCAAAAATCAATGAATATTGTAAATGCACAAACAGTAATTTCTCCGCATTGCAAGGTGCAATTCTGAAATTTTTTGCTTTTTCCTGCTCCTCTTAGCATGATAAAGAAGATTCAAAGAGAGTGAGATGCCAGCTCCTTTCATTCAGTCAGTAGCTTCAATCATTTCTGGACGTTTTTCAATGGCAAAAATCAATGAATATTGTAAATGCACAAACAGTAATTTCTCCGCATTGCAAGGTGCAATTCTGAAATTTTTTGCTTTTTCCTGCTCCTCTTAGCATGATAAAGAAGATTCAAAGAGAGTGAGATGCCAGCTCCTTTCATTCAGTCAGTAGCTTCAAACATTTCTGGTATATGAATAACATGATGTTTTTCAATGGCAAAAATCAATGAATATTGTAAAAGCACAAACAGTAATTTCTCCGCATTGCAAGGTGCAATTCTGAAATTTTTTGCTTTTTCCTGCTCCTCTTAGCATGATAAAGAAGATTCAAAGAGAGTGAGATGCCAGCTCCTTTCATTCAGTCAGTAGCTTCAATCATTTCTGGACGTTTTTCAATGGCAAAAATCAATGAATATTGTAAATGCACAAACAGTAATTTCTCCGCATTGCAAGGTGCAATTCTGAAATTTTTTGCTTTTTCCTGCTCCTCTTAGCATGATAAAGAAGATTCAAAGAGAGTGAGATGCCAGCTCCTTTCATTCAGTCAGTAGCTTCAATCATTTCTGGTATATGAATAACATGATGTTTTTCAATGGCAAAAATCAATGAATATTGTAAATGCACAAACAGTAATTTCTCCACATTGCAAGGTGCAATTCTGAAATTTTTTGCTTTTTCCTGCTCCTCTTAGCATGATAAAGAAGATTCAAAGAGAGTGAGATGCCAGCTCCTTTCATTCAGTCAGTAGCTTCAATCATTTCTGGACGTTTTTCAATGGCAAAAATCAATGAATATTGTAAATGCACAAACAGTAATTTCTCCGCATTGCAAGGTGCAATTCTGAAATTTTTTGCTTTTTCCTGCTCCTCTTAGCATGATAAAGAAGATTCAAAGAGAGCGAGATGCCAGCTCCTTTCATTCAGTCAGTAGCTTCAATCATTTCTGGTATATGAATAACATGATGTTTTTCAATGGCAAAAATCAATGAATATTGTAAATGCACAAACAGTAATTTCTCCGCATTGCAAGGTGCAATTCTGAAATTTTTTGCTTTTTCCTGCTCCTCTTAGCATGATAAAGAAGATTCAAAGAGAGTGAGATGCCAGCTCCTTTCATTCAGTCAGTAGCTTCAATCATTTCTGGACGTTTTTCAATGGCAAAAATCAATGAATATTGTAAATGCACAAACAGTAATTTCTCCGCATTGCAAGGTGCAATTCTGAAATTTTTTGCTTTTTCCTGCTCCTCTTAGCATGATAAAGAAGATTCAAAGAGAGTGAGATGCCAGCTCCTTTCATTCAGTCAGTAGCTTCAATCATTTCTGGACGTTTTTCAATGGCAAAAATCAATGAATATTGTAAATGCACAAACAGTAATTTCTCCGCATTGCAAGGTGCAATTCTGAAATTTTTTGCTTTTTCCTGCTCCTCTTAGCATGATAAAGAAGATTCAAAGAGAGTGAGATGCCAGCTCCTTTCATTCAGTCAGTAGCTTCAATCATTTCTGGTATATGAATAACATGATGTTTTTCAATGGCAAAAATCAATGAATATTGTAAATGCACAAACAGTAATTTCTCCGCATTGCAAGGTGCAATTCTGAAATTTTTTGCTTTTTCCTGCTCCTCTTAGCATGATAAAGAAGATTCAAAGAGAGTGAGATGCCAGCTCCTTTCATTCAGTCAGCAGCTTCAATCATTTCTGGACATTTTTCAATGGCAAAAATCAATGAATATTGTAAATGCACAAACAGTAATTTCTCCGCATTGCAAGGTGCAATTCTGAAATTTTTTGCTTTTTCCTGCTCCTCTTAGCATGATAAAGAAGATTCAAAGAGAGTGAGATGCCAGCTCCTTTCATTCAGTCAGTAGCTTCAAACATTTCTGGTATATGAATAACATGATGTTTTTCAATGGCAAAAATCAATGAATATTGTAAAAGCACAAACAGTAATTTCTCCGCATTGCAAAGTGCAATTCTGAAATTTTTTGCTTTTTCCTGCTCCTCTTAGCATGATAAAGAAGATTCAAAGAGAGTGAGATGCCAGCTCCTTTCATTCAGTCAGTAGCTTCAATCATTTCTGGACGTTTTTCAATGGCAAAAATCAATGAATATTGTAAATGCACAAACAGTAATTTCTCCGCATTGCAAGGTGCAATTCTGAAATTTTTTGCTTTTTCCTGCTCCTCTTGGCATGATAAAGAAGATTCAAAGAGAGTGAGATGCCAGCTCCTTTCATTCAGTCAGTAGCTTCAATCATTTCTGGTATATGAATAACATGATGTTTTTCAATGGCAAAAATCAATGAATATTGTAAATGCACAAACAGTAATTTCTCCGCATTGCAAGTTGCAATTCTGAAATTTTTTGCTTTTTCCTGCTCCTCTTAGCATGATAAAGAAGATTCAAAGAGAGTGAGATGCCAGCTCCTTTCATTCAGTCAGTAGCTTCAATTATTTCTGGACGTTTTTCAATGGCAAAAATCAATGAATATTGTAAATGCACAAACAGTAATTTCTCCGCATTGCAAAGTGCAATTCTGAAATTTTTTGCTTTTTCCTGCTCCTCTTAGCATGATAAAGAAGATTCAAAGAGAGTGAGATGCCAGCTCCTTTCATTCAGTCAGTTGCTTCAATCATTTCTGGACGTTTTTCAATGGCAAAAATCAATGAATATTGTAAATGCACAAACAGTAATTTCTCCGCATTGCAAGGTGCAATTCTGAAATTTTTTGCTTTTTCCTGCTCCTCTTAGCATGATAAAGAAGATTCAAAGAGAGTGAGATGCCAGCTCCTTTCATTCAGTCAGTAGCTTCAATCATTTCTGGATGTTTTTCAATGGCAAAAATCAATGAATATTGTAAATGCACAAACAGTAATTTCTCCGCATTGCAAGGTGCAATTCTGAAATTTCTTGCATTTTACTGCTCCTCAGCATGATAAAGAATATTCAAAGAGAGTGAGATGCCAGCTCCTTTCATTCAGTCAGTAGCTTCAATCATTTCTGGACGTTTTTCAATGGCAAAAATCAATGAATATTGTAAATGCACAAACAGTAATTTCTCCGCATTGCAAGGTGCAATTCTGAAATTTTTTGCTTTTTCCTGCTCCTCTTAGCATGATAAAGAAGATTCAAAGAGAGTGAGATGCCAGCTCCTTTCATTCAGTCAGTAGCTTCAAACATTTTTGGTATATGAATAACATGATGTTTTTCAATGGCAAAAATCAATGAATATTGTAAATGCACAAACAGTAATTTCTCCGCATTGCAAGGTGCAATTCTGAAATTTTTTGCTTTTTCCTGCTCCTCTTAGCATGATAAAGAAGATTCAAAGAGAGTGAGATGCCAGCTCCTTTCATTCAGTCAGTAGCTTCAATCATTTCTATACGTTTTTCAATGGCAAAAATCAATGAATATTGTAAATGCACAAACAGTAATTTCTCCGCATTGCAAGGTGCAATTCTGAAATTTTTTGCTTTTTCCTGCTCCTCTTAGCATGATAAAGAAGATTCAAAGAGAGTGAGATGCCAGCTTCTTTCATTCAGTCAGTAGCTTCAAACATTTCTGGGATATGAATAACATGATGTTTTTCAATGGCAAAAATTAATGAATATTGTAAATGCACAAACAGTAATTTCTCCGCATTGCAAGGTGCAATTCTGAAATTTTTTGCTTTTTCCTGCTCCTCTTAGCATGATAAAGAAGATTCAAAGAGAGTGAGATGCCAGCTCCTTTCATTCAGTCAGTAGCTTCAATCATTTCTGGACGTTTTTCAATGGCAAAAATCAATGAATATTGTAAATGCACAAACAGTAATTTCTCCGCATTGCAAGGTGCAATTCTGAAATTTTTTGCTTTTTCCTGCTCCTCTTAGCATGATAAAGAAGATTCAAAGAGAGTGAGATGCCAGCTCCTTTCATTCAGTCAGTAGCTTCAATCATTTCTGGACGTTTTTCAATGGCAAAAATCAATGAATATTGTAAATGCACAAACAGTAATTTCTCCGCATTGCAAGGTGCAATTCTGAAATTTTTTGCTTTTTCCTGCTCCTCTTAGCATGATAAAGAAGATTCAAAGAGAGTGAGATGCCAGCTCCTTTCATTCAGTCAGTAGCTTCAATCATTTCTGGTATATGAATAACATGATGTTTTTCAATGGCAAAAATCAATGAATATTGTAAATGCACAAACAGTAATTTCTCCGCATTGCAAGTTGCAATTCTGAAATTTTTTGCTTTTTCCTGCTCCTCTTAGCATGATAAAGAAGATTCAAAGAGAGTGAGATGCCAGCTCCTTTCATTCAGTCAGTAGCTTCAATCATTTCTGGACGTTTTTCAATGGCAAAAATCAATGAATATTGTAAATGCACAAACAGTAATTTCTCCGCATTGCAAGGTGCAATTCTGAAATTTTTTGCTTTTTCCTGCTCCTCTTAGCATGATAAAGAAGATTCAAAGAGAGTGAGATGCCAGCTCCTTTCATTCAGTCAGTAGCTTCAATCATTTCTGGACGTTTTTCAATGGCAAAAATCAATGAATATTGTAAATGCACAAACAGTAATTTCTCCGCATTGCAAGGTGCAATTCTGAAATTTTTTGCTTTTTCCTGCTCCTCTTAGCATGATAAAGAAGATTCAAAGAGAGTGAGATGCCAGCTCCTTTCATTCAGTCAGTAGCTTCAAACATTTCTGGTATATGAATAACATGATGTTTTTCAATGGCAAAAATCAATGAATATTGTAAAAGCACAAACAGTAATTTCTCCGCATTGCAAGGTGCAATTCTGAAATTTTTTGCTTTTTCCTGCTCCTCTTAGCATGATAAAGAAGATTCAAAGAGAGTGAGATGCCAGCTCCTTTCATTCAGTCAGTAGCTTCAATCATTTCTGGACGTTTTTCAATGGCAAAAATCAATGAATATTGTAAATGCACAAACAGTAATTTCTCCGCATTGCAAGGTGCAATTCTGAAATTTTTTGCTTTTTCCTGCTCCTCTTAGCATGATAAAGAAGATTCAAAGAGAGTGAGATGCCAGCTCCTTTCATTCAGTCAGTAGCTTCAATCATTTCTGGTATATGAATAACATGATGTTTTTCAATGGCAAAAATCAATGAATATTGTAAATGCACAAACAGTAATTTCTCCACATTGCAAGGTGCAATTCTGAAATTTTTTGCTTTTTCCTGCTCCTCTTAGCATGATAAAGAAGATTCAAAGAGAGTGAGATGCCAGCTCCTTTCATTCAGTCAGTAGCTTCAATCATTTCTGGACGTTTTTCAATGGCAAAAATCAATGAATATTGTAAATGCACAAACAGTAATTTCTCCGCATTGCAAGGTGCAATTCTGAAATTTTTTGCTTTTTCCTGCTCCTCTTAGCATGATAAAGAAGATTCAAAGAGAGCGAGATGCCAGCTCCTTTCATTCAGTCAGTAGCTTCAATCATTTCTGGTATATGAATAACATGATGTTTTTCAATGGCAAAAATCAATGAATATTGTAAATGCACAAACAGTAATTTCTCCGCATTGCAAGGTGCAATTCTGAAATTTTTTGCTTTTTCCTGCTCCTCTTAGCATGATAAAGAAGATTCAAAGAGAGTGAGATGCCAGCTCCTTTCATTCAGTCAGTAGCTTCAATCATTTCTGGACGTTTTTCAATGGCAAAAATCAATGAATATTGTAAATGCACAAACAGTAATTTCTCCGCATTGCAAGGTGCAATTCTGAAATTTTTTGCTTTTTCCTGCTCCTCTTAGCATGATAAAGAAGATTCAAAGAGAGTGAGATGCCAGCTCCTTTCATTCAGTCAGTAGCTTCAATCATTTCTGGACGTTTTTCAATGGCAAAAATCAATGAATATTGTAAATGCACAAACAGTAATTTCTCCGCATTGCAAGGTGCAATTCTGAAATTTTTTGCTTTTTCCTGCTCCTCTTAGCATGATAAAGAAGATTCAAAGAGAGTGAGATGCCAGCTCCTTTCATTCAGTCAGTAGCTTCAATCATTTCTGGTATATGAATAACATGATGTTTTTCAATGGCAAAAATCAATGAATATTGTAAATGCACAAACAGTAATTTCTCCGCATTGCAAGGTGCAATTCTGAAATTTTTTGCTTTTTCCTGCTCCTCTTAGCATGATAAAGAAGATTCAAAGAGAGTGAGATGCCAGCTCCTTTCATTCAGTCAGTAGCTTCAATCATTTCTGGACGTTTTTCAATGGCAAAAATCAATGAATATTGTAAATGCACAAACAGTAATTTCTCCGCATTGCAAGGTGCAATTCTGAAATTTTTTGCTTTTTCCTGCTCCTCTTAGCATGATAAAGAAGATTCAAAGAGAGTGAGATGCCAGCTCCTTTCATTCAGTCAGTAGCTTCAAACATTTCTGGTATATGAATAACATTATGTTTTTCAATGGCAAAAATCAATGAATATTGTAAATGCACAAACAGTAATTTCTCCGCATTGCAAGGTGCAATTCTGAAATTTTTTGCTTTTTCCTGCTCCTCTTAGCATGATAAAGAAGATTCAAAGAGAGTGAGATGCCAGCTCCTTTCATTCAGTCAGTAGCTTCAATCATTTCTGGACGTTTTTCAATGGCAAAAATCAATGAATATTGTAAATGCACAAACAGTAATTTCTCCGCATTGCAAGGTGCAATTCTGAAATTTTTTGCTTTTTCCTGCTCCTCTTAGCATGATAAAGAAGATTCAAAGAGAGTGAGATGCCAGCTCCTTTCATTCAGTCAGTAGCTTCAATCATTTCTGGACGTTTTTCAATGGCAAAAATCAATGAATATTGTAAATGCACAAACAGTAATTTCTCCGCATTGCAAGGTGCAATTCTGAAATTTTTTGCTTTTTCCTGCTCCTCTTAGCATGATAAAGAAGATTCAAAGAGAGTGAGATGCCAGCTCCTTTCATTCAGTCAGTAGCTTCAATCATTTCTGGTATATGAATAACATGATGTTTTTCAATGGCAAAAATCAATGAATATTGTAAATGCACAAACAGTAATTTCTCCGCATTGCAAGTTGCAATTCTGAAATTTTTTGCTTTTTCCTGCTCCTCTTAGCATGATAAAGAAGATTCAAAGAGAGTGAGATGCCAGCTCCTTTCATTCAGTCAGTAGCTTCAATCATTTCTGGACGTTTTTCAATGGCAAAAATCAATGAATATTGTAAATGCACAAACAGTAATTTCTCCGCATTGCAAGGTGCAATTCTGAAATTTTTTGCTTTTTCCTGCTCCTCTTAGCATGATAAAGAAGATTCAAAGAGAGTGAGATGCCAGCTCCTTTCATTCAGTCAGTAGCTTCAATCATTTCTGGACGTTTTTCAATGGCAAAAATCAATGAATATTGTAAATGCACAAACAGTAATTTCTCCGCATTGCAAGGTGCAATTCTGAAATTTTTTGCTTTTTCCTGCTCCTCTTAGCATGATAAAGAAGATTCAAAGAGAGTGAGATGCCAGCTCCTTTCATTCAGTCAGTAGCTTCAAACATTTCTGGTATATGAATAACATGATGTTTTTCAATGGCAAAAATCAATGAATATTGTAAAAGCACAAACAGTAATTTCTCCGCATTGCAAGGTGCAATTCTGAAATTATTTGCTTTTTCCTGCTCCTCTTAGCATGATAAAGAAGATTCAAAGAGAGTGAGATGCCAGCTCCTTTCATTCAGTCAGTAGCTTCAATCATTTCTGGACGTTTTTCAATGGCAAAAATCAATGAATATTGTAAATGCACAAACAGTAATTTCTCCGCATTGCAAGGTGCAATTCTGAAATTTTTTGCTTTTTCCTGCTCCTCTTAGCATGATAAAGAAGATTCAAAGAGAGTGAGATGCCAGCTCCTTTCATTCAGTCAGTAGCTTCAATCATTTCTGGTATATGAATAACATGATGTTTTTCAATGGCAAAAATCAATGAATATTGTAAATGCACAAACAGTAATTTCTCCACATTGCAAGGTGCAATTCTGAAATTTTTTGCTTTTTCCTGCTCCTCTTAGCATGATAAAGAAGATTCAAAGAGAGTGAGATGCCAGCTCCTTTCATTCAGTCAGTAGCTTCAATCATTTCTGGACGTTTTTCAATGGCAAAAATCAATGAATATTGTAAATGCACAAACAGTAATTTCTCCGCATTGCAAGGTGCAATTCTGAAATTTTTTGCTTTTTCCTGCTCCTCTTAGCATGATAAAGAAGATTCAAAGAGAGCGAGATGCCAGCTCCTTTCATTCAGTCAGTAGCGTCAATCATTTCTGGTATATGAATAACATGATGTTTTTCAATGGCAAAAATCAATGAATATTGTAAATGCACAAACAGTAATTTCTCCGCATTGCAAGGTGCAATTCTGAAATTTTTTGCTTTTTCCTGCTCCTATTAGCATGATAAAGAAGATTCAAAGAGAGTGAGATGCCAGCTCCTTTCATTCAGTCAGTAGCTTCAATCATTTCTGGACGTTTTTCAATGGCAAAAATCAATGAATATTGTAAATGCACAAACAGTAATTTCTCCGCATTGCAAGGTGCAATTCTGAAATTTTTTGCTTTTTCCTGCTCCTCTTAGCATGATAAAGAAGATTCAAAGAGAGTGAGATGCCAGCTCCTTTCATTCAGTCAGTAGCTTCAAACATTTCTGGTATATGAATAACATGATGTTTTTCAATGGCAAAAATCAATGAATATTGTAAATGCACAAACAGTAATTTCTCCGCATTGCAAGGTGCAATTCTGAAATTTTTTGCTTTTTCCTGCTCCTCTTAGCATGATAAAGAAGATTCAAAGAGAGTGAGATGCCAGCTCCTTTCATTCAGTCAGTAGCTTCAATCATTTCTGGACGTTTTTCAATGGCAAAAATCAATGAATATTGTAAATGCACAAACAGTAATTTCTCCGCATTGCAAGGTGCAATTCTGAAATTTTTTGCTTTTTCCTGCTCCTCTTAGCATGATAAAGAAGATTCAAAGAGAGTGAGATGCCAGCTCCTTTCATTCAGTCAGTAGCTTCAATCATTTCTGGACGTTTTTCAATGGCAAAAATCAATGAATATTGTAAATGCACAAACAGTAATTTTTCCGCATTGCAAGGTGCAATTCTGAAATTTTTTGCTTTTTCCTGCTCCTCTTAGCATGATAAAGAAGATTCAAAGAGAGTGAGATGCCAGCTCCTTTCATTCAGTCAGTAGCTTCAATCATTTCTGGTATATGAATAACATGATGTTTTTCAATGGCAAAAATCAATGAATATTGTAAATGCACAAACAGTAATTTCTCCGCATTGCAAGGTGCAATTCTGAAATTTTTTGCTTTTTCCTGCTCCTCTTAGCATGATAAAGAAGATTCAAAGAGAGTGAGATGCCAGCTCCTTTCATTCAGTCAGCAGCTTCAATCATTTCTGGACATTTTTCAATGGCAAAAATCAATGAATATTGTAAATGCACAAACAGTAATTTCTCCGCATTGCAAGGTGCAATTCTGAAATTTTTTGCTTTTTCCTGCTCCTCTTAGCATGATAAAGAAGATTCAAAGAGAGTGAGATGCCAGCTCCTTTCATTCAGTCAGTAGCTTCAAACATTTCTGGTATATGAATAACATGATGTTTTTCAATGGCAAAAATCAATGAATATTGTAAAAGCACAAACAGTAATTTCTCCGCATTGCAAGGTGCAATTCTGAAATTTTTTGCTTTTTCCTGCTCCTCTTAGCATGATAAAGAAGATTCAAAGAGAGTGAGATGCCAGCTCCTTTCATTCAGTCAGTAGCTTCAATCATTTCTGGACGTTTTTCAATGGCAAAAATCAATGAATATTGTAAATGCACAAACAGTAATTTCTCCGCATTGCAAGGTGCAATTCTGAAATTTTTTGCTTTTTCCTGCTCCTCTTAGCATGATAAAGAAGATTCAAAGAGAGTGAGATGCCAGCTCCTTTCATTCAGTCAGTAGCTTCAATCATTTCTGGTATATGAATAACATGATGTTTTTCAATGGCAAAAATCAATGAATATTGTAAATGCACAAACAGTAATTTTTCCGCATTGCAAGTTGCAATTCTGAAATTTTTTGCTTTTTCCTGCTCCTCTTAGCATGATAAAGAAGATTCAAAGAGAGTGAGATGCCAGCTCCTTTCATTCAGTCAGTAGCTTCAATTATTTCTGGACGTTTTTCAATGGCAAAAATCAATGAATATTGTAAATGCACAAACAGTAATTTCTCCGCATTGCAAGGTGCAATTCTGAAATTTTTTGCTTTTTCCTGCTCCTCTTAGCATGATAAAGAAGATTCAAAGAGAGTGAGATGCCAGCTCCTTTCATTCAGTCAGTTGCTTCAATCATTTCTGGACGTTTTTCAATGGCAAATATCAATGAATATTGTAAATGCACAAACAGTAATTTCTCCGCATTGCAAGGTGCAATTCTGAAATTTTTTGCTTTTTCCTGCTCCTCTTAGCATGATAAAGAAGATTCAAAGAGAGTGAGATGCCAGCTCCTTTCATTCAGTCAGTAGCTTCAATCATTTCTGGACGTTTTTCAATGGCAAAAATCAATGAATATTGTAAATGCACAAACAGTAATTTCTCCGCATTGCAAGGTGCAATTCTGAAATTTTTTGCTTTTTCCTGCTCCTCTTTGCATGATAAAGAAGATTCAAAGAGAGTGAGATGCCAGCTCCTTTCATTCAGTCAGTAGCTTCAATCATTTCTGGTATATGAATAACATGATGTTTTTCAATGGCAAAAATCAATGAATATTGTAAATGCACAAACAGTAATTTCTCCGCATTGCAAGGTGCAATTCTGAAATTTTTGGCTTTTTCCTGCTCCTCTTAGCATGATAAAGAAGATTCAAAGAGAGTGAGATGCCAGCTCCTTTCATTCAGTCAGTAGCTTCAATCATTTCTGGATGTTTTTCAATGGCAAAAATCAATGAATATTGTAAATGCACAAACAGTAATTTCTCCGCATTGCAAGGTGCAATTCTGAAATTTCTTGCATTTTCCTGCTCCTCTTAGCATGATAAAGAAGATTCAAAGAGAGTGAGATGCCAGCTCCTTTCATTCAGTCAGTAGCTTCAATCATTTCTGGACGTTTTTCAATGGCAAAAATCAATGAATATTGTAAATGCACAAACAGTAATTTCTCCGCATTGCAAGGTGCAATTCTGAAATTTTTTGCTTTTTCCTGCTCCTCTTAGCATGATAAAGAAGATTCAAAGAGAGTGAGATGCCAGCTCCTTTCATTCAGTCAGTAGCTTCAAACATTTCTGGTATATGAATAACATGATGTTTTTCAATGGCAAAAATCAATGAATATTGTAAATGCACAAACAGTAATTTCTCCGCATTGCAAGGTGCAATTCTGAAATTTTTTGCTTTTTCCTGCTCCTCTTAGCATGATAAAGAAGATTCAAAGAGAGTGAGATGCCAGCTCCTTTCATTCAGTCAGTAGCTTCAATCATTTCTGGACGTTTTTCAATGGCAAAAATCAATGAATATTGTAAATGCACAAACAGTAATTTCTCCGCATTGCAAGGTGCAATTCTGAAATTTTTTGCTTTTTCCTGCTCCTCTTAGCATGATAAAGAAGATTCAAAGAGAGTGAGATGCCAGCTTCTTTCATTCAGTCAGTAGCTTCAAACATTTCTGGGATATGAATAACATGATGTTTTTCAATGGCAAAAATTAATGAATATTGTAAATGCACAAACAGTAATTTCTCCGCATTGCAAGGTGCAATTCTGAAATTTTTTGCTTTTTCCTGCTCCTCTTAGCATGATAAAGAAGATTCAAAGAGAGTGAGATGCCAGCTCCTTTCATTCAGTCAGTAGCTTCAATCATTTCTGGACGTTTTTCAATGGCAAAAATCAATGAATATTGTAAATGCACAAACAGTAATTTCTCCGCATTGCAAGGTGCAATTCTGAAATTTTTTGCTTTTTCCTGCTCCTCTTAGCATGATAAAGAAGATTCAAAGAGAGTGAGATGCCAGCTCCTTTCATTCAGTCAGTAGCTTCAATCATTTCTGGACGTTTTTCAATGGCAAAAATCAATGAATATTGTAAATGCACAAACAGTAATTTCTCCGCATTGCAAGGTGCAATTCTGAAATAAATTTTTTGCTTTTTCCTGCTCCTCTTAGCATGATAAAGAAGATTCAAAGAGAGTGAGATGCCAGCTCCTTTCATTCAGTCAGTAGCTTCAATCATTTCTGGTATATGAATAACATGATGTTTTTCAATGGCAAAAATCAATGAATATTGTAAATGCACAAACAGTAATTTCTCCGCATTGCAAGTTGCAATTCTGAAATTTTTTGCTTTTTCCTGCTCCTCTTAGCATGATAAAGAAGATTCAAAGAGAGTGAGATGCCAGCTCCTTTCATTCAGTCAGTAGCTTCAATCATTTCTGGACGTTTTTCAATGGCAAAAATCAATGAATATTGTAAATGCACAAACAGTAATTTCTCCGCATTGCAAGGTGCAATTCTGAAATTTTTTGCTTTTTCCTGCTCCTCTTAGCATGATAAAGAAGATTCAAAGAGAGTGAGATGCCAGCTCCTTTCATTCAGTCAGTAGCTTCAATCATTTCTGGACGTTTTTCAATGGCAAAAATCAATGAATATTGTAAATGCACAAACAGTAATTTCTCCGCATTGCAAGGTGCAATTCTGAAATTTTTTGCTTTTTCCTGCTCCTCTTAGCATGATAAAGAAGATTCAAAGAGAGTGAGATGCCAGCTCCTTTCATTCAGTCAGTAGCTTCAAACATTTCTGGTATATGAATAACATGATGTTTTTCAATGGCAAAAATCAATGAATATTGTAAAAGCACAAACAGTAATTTCTCCGCATTGCAAGGTGCAATTCTGAAATTTTTTGCTTTTTCCTGCTCCTCTTAGCATGATAAAGAAGATTCAAAGAGAGTGAGATGCCAGCTCCTTTCATTCAGTCAGTAGCTTCAATCATTTCTGGACGTTTTTCAATGGCAAAAATCAATGAATATTGTAAATGCACAAACAGTAATTTCTCCGCATTGCAAGGTGCAATTCTGAAATTTTTTGCTTTTTCCTGCTCCTCTTAGCATGATAAAGAAGATTCAAAGAGAGTGAGATGCCAGCTCCTTTCATTCAGTCAGTAGCTTCAATCATTTCTGGTATATGAATAACATGATGTTTTTCAATGGCAAAAATCAATGAATATTGTAAATGCACAAACAGTAATTTCTCCACATTGCAAGGTGCAATTCTGAAATTTTTTGCTTTTTCCTGCTCCTCTTAGCATGATAAAGAAGATTCAAAGATCTCTCTGAGTGAGATGCCAGCTCCTTTCATTCAGTCAGTAGCTTCAATCTCTTCTGGACGTTTTTCAATGGCAAAAATCAATGAATATTGTAAATGCACAAACAGTAATTTCTCCGCATTGCAAGGTGCAATTCTGAAATTTTTTGCTTTTTCCTGCTCCTCTTAGCATGATAAAGAAGATTCAAAGAGAGCGAGATGCCAGCTCCTTTCATTCAGTCAGTAGCTTCAATCATTTCTGGTATATGAATAACATGATGTTTTTCAATGGCAAAAATCAATGAATATTGTAAATGCACAAACAGTAATTTCTCCGCATTGCAAGGTGCAATTCTGAAATTTTTTGCTTTTTCCTGCTCCTCTTAGCATGATAAAGAAGATTCAAAGAGAGTGAGATGCCAGCTCCTTTCATTCAGTCAGTAGCTTCAATCATTTCTGGACGTTTTTCAATGGCAAAAATCAATGAATATTGTAAATGCACAAACAGTAATTTCTCCGCATTGCAAGGTGCAATTCTGAAATTTTTTGCTTTTTCCTGCTCCTCTTAGCATGATAAAGAAGATTCAAAGAGAGTGAGATGCCAGCTCCTTTCATTCAGTCAGTAGCTTCAAACATTTCTGGTATATGAATAACATGATGTTTTTCAATGGCAAAAATCAATGAATATTGTAAATGCACAAACAGTAATTTCTCCGCATTGCAAGGTGCAATTCTGAAATTTTTGCTTTTTCCTGCTCCTCTTAGCATGATAAAGAAGATTCAAAGAGAGTGAGATGCCAGCTCCTTTCATTCAGTCAGTAGCTTCAATCATTTTCTGGTAATAAAACATAGTTTTTCAATGGCAAAAATCAATGAATATTGTAAATGCACAAACAGTAATTTCTCCGCATTGCAAGGTGCAATTCTGAAATTTTTTGCTTTTTCCTGCTCCTCTTAGCATGATAAAGAAGATTCAAAGAGAGTGAGATGCCAGCTCCTTTCATTCAGTCAGTAGCTTCAATCATTTCTGGACGTTTTTCAATGGCAAAAATCAATGAATATTGTAAATGCACAAACAGTAATTTCTCCGCATTGCAAGGTGCAATTCTGAAATTTTTTGCTTTTTCCTGCTCCTCTTAGCATGATAAAGAAGATTCAAAGAGAGTGAGATGCCAGCTCCTTTCATTCAGTCAGTAGCTTCAATCATTTCTGGTATATGAATAACATGATGTTTTTCAATGGCAAAAATCAATGAATATTGTAAATGCACAAACAGTAATTTCTCCGCATTGCAAGGTGCAATTCTGAAATTTTTTGCTTTTTCCTGCTCCTCTTAGCATGATAAAGAAGATTCAAAGAGAGTGAGATGCCAGCTCCTTTCATTCAGTCAGCAGCTTCAATCATTTCTGGACATTTTTCCATGGCAAAAATCAATGAATATTGTAAATGCACAAACAGTAATTTCTCCGCATTGCAAGGTGCAATTCTGAAATGTTTTGCTTTTTCCTGCTCCTCTTAGCATGATAAAGAAGATTCAAAGAGAGTGAGATGCCAGCTCCTTTCATTCAGTCAGTAGCTTCAAACATTTCTGGTATATGAATAACATGATGTGTTTCAATGGCAAAAATCAATGAATATTGTAAATGCACAAACAGTAATTTCTCCGCATTGCAAGGTGCAATTCTGAAATTTTTTGCTTTTTCCTGCTCCTCTTAGCATGATAAAGAAGATTCAAAGAGAGTGAGATGCCAGCTCCTTTCATTCAGTCAGTAGCTTCAATCATTTCTGGACGTTTTTCAATGGCAAAAATCAATGAATATTGTAAATGCACAAACAGTAATTTCTCCGCATTGCAAGGTGCCATTCTGAAATTTTTTGCTTTTTCCTGCTCCTCTTAGCATGATAAAGAAGATTCAAAGAGAGTGAGATTCCAGCTCCTTTCATTCAGTCAGTAGCTTCAATCATTTCTGGTATATGAATAACATGATGTTTTTCAATGGCAAAAATCAATGAATATTGTAAATGCACAAACAGTAATTTCTCCGCATTGCAAGTTGCAATTCTGAAATTTTTTGCTTTTTCCTGCTCCTCTTAGCATGATAAAGAAGATTCAAAGACTTTCATTCAGTCAGTAGCTTCAATTATTTCTGGACGTTTTTCAATGGCAAAAATCAATGAATATTGTAAATGCACAAACAGTAATTTCTCCGCATTGCAAGGTGCAATTCTGAAATTTTTTGCTTTTTCCTGCTCCTCTTAGCATGATAAAGAAGATTCAAAGAGAGTGAGATGCCAGCTCCTTTCATTCAGTCAGTAGCTTCAATCATTTCTGGACGTTTTTCAATGGCAAAAATCAATGAATATTGTAAATGCACAAACAGTAATTTCTCCGCATTGCAAGGTGCAATTCTGAAATTTTTTGCTTTTTCCTGCTCCTCTTTGCATGATAAAGAAGATTCAAAGAGAGTGAGATGCCAGCTCCTTTCATTCAGTCAGTAGCTTCAATCATTTCTGGTATATGAATAACATGATGTTTTTCAATGGCAAAAATCAATGAATATTGTAAATGCACAAACAGTAATTTCTCCGCATTGCAAGGTGCAATTCTGAAATTTTTGGCTTTTTCCTGCTCCTCTTAGCATGATAAAGAAGATTCAAAGAGAGTGAGATGCCAGCTCCTTTCATTCAGTCAGTAGCTTCAATCATTTCTGGATGTTTTTCAATGGCAAAAATCAATGAATATTGTAAATGCACAAACAGTAATTTCTCCGCATTGCAAGGTGCAATTCTGAAATTTCTTGCATTTTCCTGCTCCTCTTAGCATGATAAAGAAGATTCAAAGAGAGTGAGATGCCAGCTCCTTTCATTCAGTCAGTAGCTTCAATCATTTCTGGACGTTTTTCAATGGCAAAAATCAATGAATATTGTAAATGCACAAACAGTAATTTCTCCGCATTGCAAGGTGCAATTCTGAAATTTTTTGCTTTTTCCTGCTCCTCTTAGCATGATAAAGAAGATTCAAAGAGAGTGCGATGCCAGCTCCTTTCATTCAGTCAGTAGCTTCAAACATTTCTGGTATATGAATAACATGATGTTTTTCAATGGCAAAAATCAATGAATATTGTAAATGCACAAACAGTAATTTCTCCGCATTGCAAGGTGCAATTCTGAAATTTTTTGCTTTTTCCTGCTCCTCTTAGCATGATAAAGAAGATTCAAAGAGAGTGAGATGCCAGCTCCTTTCATTCAGTCAGTAGCTTCAATCATTTCTGGTATATGAATAACATGATGTTTTTCAATGGCAAAAATCAATGAATATTGTAAATGCACAAACAGTAATTTCTCCGCATTGCAAGTTGCAATTCTGAAATTTTATGCTTTTTCCTGCTCCTCTTAGCATGATAAAGAAGATTCAAAGAGAGTGAGATGCCAGCTCCTTTCATTCAGTCAGTAGCTTCAATCATTTCTGGACGTTTTTCAATGGCAAAAATCAATGAATATTGTAAATGCACAAACAGTAATTTCTCCGCATTGCAAGGTGCAATTCTGAAATTTTTTGCTTTTTCCTGCTCCTCTTAGCATGATAAAGAAGATTCAAAGAGAGTGAGATGCCAGCTCCTTTCATTCAGTCAGTAGCTTCAATCATTTCTGGACGTTTTTCAATGGCAAAAATCAATGAATATTGTAAATGCACAAACAGTAATTTCTCCGCATTGCAAGGTGCAATTCTGAAATTTTTTGCTTTTTCCTGCTCCTCTTAGCATGATAAAGAAGATTCAAAGAGAGTGAGATGCCAGCTCCTTTCATTCAGTCAGTAGCTTCAATCATTTCTGGTATATGAATAACATGATGTTTTTCAATGGCAAAAATCAATGAATATTGTAAATGCACAAACAGTAATTTCTCCACATTGCAAGGTGCAATTCTGAAATTTTTTGCTTTTTCCTGCTCCTCTTAGCATGATAAAGAAGATTCAAAGAGAGTGAGATGCCAGCTCCTTTCATTCAGTCAGTAGCTTCAATCATTTCTGGACGTTTTTCAATGGCAAAAATCAATGAATATTGTAAATGCACAAACAGTAATTTCTCCGCATTGCAAGGTGCAATTCTGAAATTTTTTGCTTTTTCCTGCTCCTCTTAGCATGATAAAGAAGATTCAAAGAGAGCGAGATGCCAGCTCCTTTCATTCAGTCAGTAGCTTCAATCATTTCTGGTATATGAATAACATGATGTTTTTCAATGGCAAAAATCAATGAATATTGTAAATGCACAAACAGTAATTTCTCCGCATTGCAAGGTGCAATTCTGAAATTTTTTGCTTTTTCCTGCTCCTCTTAGCATGATAAAGAAGATTCAAAGAGAGTGAGATGCCAGCTCCTTTCATTCAGTCAGTAGCTTCAATCATTTCTGGACGTTTTTCAATGGCAAAAATCAATGAATATTGTAAATGCACAAACAGTAATTTCTCCGCATTGCAAGGTGCAATTCTGAAATTTTTTGCTTTTTCCTGCTCCTCTTAGCATGATAAAGAAGATTCAAAGAGAGTGAGATGCCAGCTCCTTTCATTCAGTCAGTAGCTTCAAACATTTCTGGTATATGAATAACATGATGTTTTTCAATGGCAAAAATCAATGAATATTGTAAATGCACAAACAGTAATTTCTCCGCATTGCAAGTTGCAATTCTGAAATTTTTTGCTTTTTCCTGCTCCTCTTAGCATGATAAAGAAGATTCAAAGAGAGTGAGATGCCAGCTCCTTTCATTCAGTCAGTAGCTTCAATTATTTCTGGACGTTTTTCAATGGCAAAAATCAATGAATATTGTAAATGCACAAACAGTAATTTCTCCGCATTGCAAGGTGCAATTCTGAAATTTTTTGCTTTTTCCTGCTCCTCTTAGCATGATAAAGAAGATTCAAAGAGAGTGAGATGCCAGCTCCTTTCATTCAGTCAGTTGCTTCAATCATTTCTGGACGTTTTTCAATGGCAAAAATCAGTGAATATTGTAAATGCACAAACAGTAATTTCTCCGCATTGCAAGGTGCAATTCTGAAATTTTTTGCTTTTTCCTGCTCCTCTTAGCATGATAAAGAAGATTCAAAGAGAGTGAGATGCCAGCTCCTTTCATTCAGTCAGTAGCTTCAATCATTTCTGGACGTTTTTCAATGGCAAAAATCAATGAATATTGTAAATGCACAAACAGTAATTTCTCCGCATTGCAAGGTGCAATTCTGAAATTTTTTGCTTTTTCCTGCTCCTCTTTGCATGATAAAGAAGATTCAAAGAGAGTGAGATGCCAGCTCCTTTCATTCAGTCAGTAGCTTCAATCATTTCTGGTATATGAATAACATGATGTTTTTCAATGGCAAAAATCAATTAATATTGTAAAGGCACAAACAGTAATTTCTCCGCATTGCAAGGTGCAATTCTGAAATTTTTGGCTTTTTCCTGCTCCTCTTAGCATGATAAAGAAGATTCAAAGAGAGTGAGATGCCAGCTCCTTTCATTCAGTCAGTAGCTTCAATCATTTCTGGATGTTTTTCAATGGCAAAAATCAATGAATATTGTAAATGCACAAACAGTAATTTCTCCGCATTGCAAGGTGCAATTCTGAAATTTCTTGCATT
Organism: Phyllobates terribilis; assembly: GCF_046119375.1. Classification (NCBI taxonomy): domain Eukaryota; kingdom Metazoa; phylum Chordata; class Amphibia; order Anura; family Dendrobatidae; genus Phyllobates; species Phyllobates terribilis. Next base: position 15,049 of record NW_027370462.1, on the reverse strand, counting down.
TTCCTGCTCCTCTTAGCATGATAAAGAAGATTCAAAGAGAGTGAGATGCCAGCTCCTTTCATTCAGTCAGTAGCTTCAATCATTTCTGGACGTTTTTCAATGGCAAAAATCAATGAATATTGTAAATGCACAAACAGTAATTTCTCCGCATTGCAAGGTGCAATTCTGAAATTTTTTGCTTTTTCCTGCTCCTCTTAGCATGATAAAGAAGATTCAAAGAGAGTGCGATGCCAGCTCCTTTCATTCAGTCAGTAGCTTCAAACATTTCTGGTATATGAATAACATGATGTTTTTCAATGGCAAAAATCAATGAATATTGTAAATGCACAAACAGTAATTTCTCCGCATTGCAAGGTGCAATTCTGAAATTTTTTGCTTTTTCCTGCTCCTCTTAGCATGATAAAGAAGATTCAAAGAGAGTGAGATGCCAGCTCCTTTCATTCAGTCAGTAGCTTCAATCATTTCTGGTATATGAATAACATGATGTTTTTCAATGGCAAAAATCAATGAATATTGTAAATGCACAAACAGTAATTTCTCCGCATTGCAAGTTGCAATTCTGAAATTTTTTGCTTTTTCCTGCTCCTCTTAGCATGATAAAGAAGATTCAAAGAGAGTGAGATGCCAGCTCCTTTCATTCAGTCAGTAGCTTCAATCATTTCTGGACGTTTTTCAATGGCAAAAATCAATGAATATTGTAAATGCACAAACAGTAATTTCTCCGCATTGCAAGGTGCAATTCTGAAATTTTTTGCTTTTTCCTGCTCCTCTTAGCATGATAAAGAAGATTCAAAGAGAGTGAGATGCCAGCTCCTTTCATTCAGTCAGTAGCTTCAATCATTTCTGGACGTTTTTCAATGGCAAAAATCAATGAATATTGTAAATGCACAAACAGTAATTTCTCCGCATTGCAAGGTGCAATTCTGAAATTTTTTGCTTTTTCCTGCTCCTCTTAGCATGATAAAGAAGATTCAAAGAGAGTGAGATGCCAGCTCCTTTCATTCAGTCAGTAGCTTCAATCATTTCTGGTATATGAATAACATGATGTTTTTCAATGGCAAAAATCAATGAATATTGTAAATGCACAAACAGTAATTTCTCCACATTGCAAGGTGCAATTCTGAAATTTTTTGCTTTTTCCTGCTCCTCTTAGCATGATAAAGAAGATTCAAAGAGAGTGAGATGCCAGCTCCTTTCATTCAGTCAGTAGCTTCAATCATTTCTGGACGTTTTTCAATGGCAAAAATCAATGAATATTGTAAATGCACAAACAGTAATTTCTCCGCATTGCAAGGTGCAATTCTGAAATTTTTTGCTTTTTCCTGCTCCTCTTAGCATGATAAAGAAGATTCAAAGAGAGTGAGATGCCAGCTCCTTTCATTCAGTCAGTAGCTTCAATCATTTCTGGACGTTTTTCAATGGCAAAAATCAATGAATATTGTAAATGCACAAACAGTAATTTCTCCGCATTGCAAGGCGCAATTCTGAAATTTTTTGCTTTTTCCTGCTCCTCTTAGCATGATAAAGAAGATTCAAAGAGAGTGAGATGCCAGCTCCTTTCATTCAGTCAGTAGCTTCAATCATTTCTGGTATATGAATAACATGATGTTTTTCAATGGCAAAAATCAATGAATATTGTAAATGCACAAACAGTAATTTCTCCGCATTGCAAGGTGCAATTCTGAAATTTTTTGCTTTTTCCTGCTCCTCTTAGCATGATAAAGAAGATTCAAAGAGAGTGAGATGCCAGCTCCTTTCATTCAGTCAGCAGCTTCAATCATTTCTGGACATTTTTCCATGGCAAAAATCAATGAATATTGTAAATGCACAAACAGTAATTTCTCCGCATTGCAAGGTGCAATTCTGAAATTTTTTGCTTTTTCCTGCTCCTCTTAGCATGATAAAGAAGATTCAAAGAGAGTGAGATGCCAGCTCCTTTCATTCAGTCAGTAGCTTCAATCATTTCTGGTATATGAATAACATGATGTTTTTCAATGGCAAAAATCAATGAATATTGTAAATGCACAAACAGTAATTTCTCCGCATTGCAAGTTGCAATTCTGAAATTTTTTGCTTTTTCCTGCTCCTCTTAGCATGATAAAGAAGATTCAAAGAGAGTGAGATGCCAGCTCCTTTCATTCAGTCAGTAGCTTCAATTATTTCTGGACGTTTTTCAATGGCAAAAATCAATGAATATTGTAAATGCACAAACAGTAATTTCTCCGCATTGCAAGGTGCAATTCTGAAATTTTTTGCTTTTTCCTGCTCCTCTTAGCATGATAAAGAAGATTCAAAGAGAGTGAGATGCCAGCTCCTTTCATTCAGTCAGTTGCTTCAATCATTTCTGGACGTTTTTCAATGGCAAAAATCAGTGAATATTGTAAATGCACAAACAGTAATTTCTCCGCATTGCAAGGTGCAATTCTGAAATTTTTTGCTTTTTCCTGCTCCTCTTAGCATGATAAAGAAGATTCAAAGAGAGTGAGATGCCAGCTCCTTTCATTCAGTCAGTAGCTTCAATCATTTCTGGACGTTTTTCAATGGCAAAAATCAATGAATATTGTAAATGCACAAACAGTAATTTCTCCGCATTGCAAGGTGCAATTCTGAAATTTTTTGCTTTTTCCTGCTCCTCTTTGCATGATAAAGAAGATTCAAAGAGAGTGAGATGCCAGCTCCTTTCATTCAGTCAGTAGCTTCAATCATTTCTGGTATATGAATAACATGATGTTTTTCAATGGCAAAAATCAATGAATATTGTAAATGCACAAACAGTAATTTCTCCGCATTGCAAGGTGCAATTCTGAAATTTTTGGCTTTTTCCTGCTCCTCTTAGCATGATAAAGAAGATTCAAAGAGAGTGAGATGCCAGCTCCTTTCATTCAGTCAGTAGCTTCAATCATTTCTGGATGTTTTTCAATGGCAAAAATCAATGAATATTGTAAATGCACAAACAGTAATTTCTCCGCATTGCAAGGTGCAATTCTGAAATTTCTTGCATTTTCCTGCTCCTCTTAGCATGATAAAGAAGATTCAAAGAGAGTGAGATGCCAGCTCCTTTCATTCAGTCAGTAGCTTCAATCATTTCTGGACGTTTTTCAATGGCAAAAATCAATGAATATTGTAAATGCACAAACAGTAATTTCTCCGCATTGCAAGGTGCAATTCTGAAATTTTTTGCTTTTTCCTGCTCCTCTTAGCATGATAAAGAAGATTCAAAGAGAGTGCGATGCCAGCTCCTTTCATTCAGTCAGTAGCTTCAAACATTTCTGGTATATGAATAACATGATGTTTTTCAATGGCAAAAATCAATGAATATTGTAAATGCACAAACAGTAATTTCTCCGCATTGCAAGGTGCAATTCTGAAATTTTTTGCTTTTTCCTGCTCCTCTTAGCATGATAAAGAAGATTCAAAGAGAGTGAGATGCCAGCTCCTTTCATTCAGTCAGTAGCTTCAATCATTTCTGGTATATGAATAACATGATGTTTTTCAATGGCAAAAATCAATGAATATTGTAAATGCACAAACAGTAATTTCTCCGCATTGCAAGTTGCAATTCTGAAATTTTTTGCTTTTTCCTGCTCCTCTTAGCATGATAAAGAAGATTCAAAGAGAGTGAGATGCCAGCTCCTTTCATTCAGTCAGTAGCTTCAATCATTTCTGGACGTTTTTCAATGGCAAAAATCAATGAATATTGTAAATGCACAAACATTAATTTCTCCGCATTGCAAGGTGCAATTCTGAAATTTTTTGCTTTTTCCTGCTCCTCTTAGCATGATAAAGAAGATTCAAAGAGAGTGAGATGCCAGCTCCTTTCATTCAGTCAGTAGCTTCAATCATTTCTGGACGTTTTTCAATGGCAAAAATCAATGAATATTGTAAATGCACAAACAGTAATTTCTCCGCATTGCAAGGTGCAATTCTGAAATTTTTTGCTTTTTCCTGCTCCTCTTAGCATGATAAAGAAGATTCAAAGAGAGTGAGATGCCAGCTCCTTTCATTCAGTCAGTAGCTTCAATCATTTCTGGTATATGAATAACATGATGTTTTTCAATGGCAAAAATCAATGAATATTGTAAATGCACAAACAGTAATTTCTCCACATTGCAAGGTGCAATTCTGAAATTTTTTGCTTTTTCCTGCTCCTCTTAGCATGATAAAGAAGATTCAAAGAGAGTGAGATGCCAGCTCCTTTCATTCAGTCAGTAGCTTCAATCATTTCTGGACGTTTTTCAATGGCAAAAATCAATGAATATTGTAAATGCACAAACAGTAATTTCTCCGCATTGCAAGGTGCAATTCTGAAATTTTTTGCTTTTTCCTGCTCCTCTTAGCATGATAAAGAAGATTCAAAGAGAGCGAGATGCCAGCTCCTTTCATTCAGTCAGTAGCTTCAATCATTTCTGGTATATGAATAACATGATGTTTTTCAATGGCAAAAATCAATGAATATTGTAAATGCACAAACAGTAATTTCTCCGCATTGCAAGGTGCAATTCTGAAATTTTTTGCTTTTTCCTGCTCCTCTTAGCATGATAAAGAAGATTCAAAGAGAGTGAGATGCCAGCTCCTTTCATTCAGTCAGTAGCTTCAATCATTTCTGGACGTTTTTCAATGGCAAAAATCAATGAATATTGTAAATGCACAAACAGTAATTTCTCCGCATTGCAAGGTGCAATTCTGAAATTTTTTGCTTTTTCCTGCTCCTCTTAGCATGATAAAGAAGATTCAAAGAGAGTGAGATGCCAGCTCCTTTCATTCAGTCAGTAGCTTCAAACATTTCTGGTATATGAATAACATGATGTTTTTCAATGGCAAAAATCAATGAATATTGTAAATGCACAAACAGTAATTTCTCCGCATTGCAAGTTGCAATTCTGAAATTTTTTGCTTTTTCCTGCTCCTCTTAGCATGATAAAGAAGATTCAAAGAGAGTGAGATGCCAGCTCCTTTCATTCAGTCAGTAGCTTCAATTATTTCTGGACGTTTTTCAATGGCAAAAATCAATGAATATTGTAAATGCACAAACAGTAATTTCTCCGCATTGCAAGGTGCAATTCTGAAATTTTTTGCTTTTTCCTGCTCCTCTTAGCATGATAAAGAAGATTCAAAGAGAGTGAGATGCCAGCTCCTTTCATTCAGTCAGTTGCTTCAATCATTTCTGGACGTTTTTCAATGGCAAAAATCAGTGAATATTGTAAATGCACAAACAGTAATTTCTCCGCATTGCAAGGTGCAATTCTGAAATTTTTTGCTTTTTCCTGCTCCTCTTAGCATGATAAAGAAGATTCAAAGAGAGTGAGATGCCAGCTCCTTTCATTCAGTCAGTAGCTTCAATCATTTCTGGACGTTTTTCAATGGCAAAAATCAATGAATATTGTAAATGCACAAACAGTAATTTCTCCGCATTGCAAGGTGCAATTCTGAAATTTTTTGCTTTTTCCTGCTCCTCTTTGCATGATAAAGAAGATTCAAAGAGAGTGAGATGCCAGCTCCTTTCATTCAGTCAGTAGCTTCAATCATTTCTGGTATATGAATAACATGATGTTTTTCAATGGCAAAAATCAATTAATATTGTAAATGCACAAACAGTAATTTCTCCGCATTGCAAGGTGCAATTCTGAAATTTTTGGCTTTTTCCTGCTCCTCTTAGCATGATAAAGAAGATTCAAAGAGAGTGAGATGCCAGCTCCTTTCATTCAGTCAGTAGCTTCAATCATTTCTGGATGTTTTTCAATGGCAAAAATCAATGAATATTGTAAATGCACAAACAGTAATTTCTCCGCATTGCAAGGTGCAATTCTGAAATTTCTTGCATTTTCCTGCTCCTCTTAGCATGATAAAGAAGATTCAAAGAGAGTGAGATGCCAGCTCCTTTCATTCAGTCAGTAGCTTCAATCATTTCTGGACGTTTTTCAATGGCAAAAATCAATGAATATTGTAAATGCACAAACAGTAATTTCTCCGCATTGCAAGGTGCAATTCTGAAATTTTTTGCTTTTTCCTGCTCCTCTTAGCATGATAAAGAAGATTCAAAGAGAGTGCGATGCCAGCTCCTTTCATTCAGTCAGTAGCTTCAAACATTTCTGGTATATGAATAACATGATGTTTTTCAATGGCAAAAATCAATGAATATTGTAAATGCACAAACAGTAATTTCTCCGCATTGCAAGGTGCAATTCTGAAATTTTTTGCTTTTTCCTGCTCCTCTTAGCATGATAAAGAAGATTCAAAGAGAGTGAGATGCCAGCTCCTTTCATTCAGTCAGTAGCTTCAATCATTTCTGGTATATGAATAACATGATGTTTTTCAATGGCAAAAATCAATGAATATTGTAAATGCACAAACAGTAATTTCTCCGCATTGCAAGTTGCAATTCTGAAATTTTTTGCTTTTTCCTGCTCCTCTTAGCATGATAAAGAAGATTCAAAGAGAGTGAGATGCCAGCTCCTTTCATTCAGTCAGTAGCTTCAATCATTTCTGGACGTTTTTCAATGGCAAAAATCAATGAATATTGTAAATGCACAAACAGTAATTTCTCCGCATTGCAAGGTGCAATTCTGAAATTTTTTGCTTTTTCCTGCTCCTCTTAGCATGATAAAGAAGATTCAAAGAGAGTGAGATGCCAGCTCCTTTCATTCAGTCAGTAGCTTCAATCATTTCTGGACGTTTTTCAATGGCAAAAATCAATGAATATTGTAAATGCACAAACAGTAATTTCTCCGCATTGCAAGGTGCAATTCTGAAATTTTTTGCTTTTTCCTGCTCCTCTTAGCATGATAAAGAAGATTCAAAGAGAGTGAGATGCCAGCTCCTTTCATTCAGTCAGTAGCTTCAATCATTTCTGGTATATGAATAACATGATGTTTTTCAATGGCAAAAATCAATGAATATTGTAAATGCACAAACAGTAATTTCTCCACATTGCAAGGTGCAATTCTGAAATTTTTTGCTTTTTCCTGCTCCTCTTAGCATGATAAAGAAGATTCAAAGAGAGTGAGATGCCAGTTCCTTTCATTCAGTCAGTAGCTTCAATCATTTCTGGACGTTTTTCAATGGCAAAAATCAATGAATATTGTAAATGCACAAACAGTAATTTCTCCGCATTGCAAGGTGCAATTCTGAAATTTTTTGCTTTTTCCTGCTCCTCTTAGCATGATAAAGAAGATTCAAAGAGAGCGAGATGCCAGCTCCTTTCATTCAGTCAGTAGCTTCAATCATTTCTGGTATATGAATAACATGATGTTTTTCAATGGCAAAAATCAATGAATATTGTAAATGCACAAACAGTAATTTCTCCGCATTGCAAGGTGCAATTCTGAAATTTTTTGCTTTTTCCTGCTCCTCTTAGCATGATAAAGAAGATTCAAAGAGAGTGAGATGCCAGCTCCTTTCATTCAGTCAGTAGCTTCAATCATTTCTGGACGTTTTTCAATGGCAAAAATCAATGAATATTGTAAATGCACAAACAGTAATTTCTCCGCATTGCAAGGTGCAATTCTGAAATTTTTTGCTTTTTCCTTCTCCTCTTAGCATGATAAAGAAGATTCAAAGAGAGTGAGATGCCAGCTCCTTTCATTCAGTCAGTAGCTTCAAACATTTCTGGTATATGAATAACATGATGTTTTTCAATGGCAAAAATCAATGAATATTGTAAATGCACAAACAGTAATTTCTCCGCATTGCAAGGTGCAATTCTGAAATTTTTTGCTTTTTCCTGCTCCTCTTAGCATGATAAAGAAGATTCAAAGAGAGTGAGATGCCAGCTCCTTTCATTCAGTCAGTAGCTTCAATCATTTCTGGACGTTTTTCAATGGCAAAAATCAATGAATATTGTAAATGCACAAACAGTAATTTCTCCGCATTGCAAGGTGCAATTCTGAAATTTTTTGCTTTTTCCTGCTCCTCTTAGCATGATAAAGAAGATTCAAAGAGAGTGAGATGCCAGCTCCTTTCATTCAGTCAGTAGCTTCAATCATTTCTGGACGTTTTTCAATGGCAAAAATCAATGAATATTGTAAATGCACAAACAGTAATTTCTCCGCATTGCAAGGTGCAATTCTGAAATTTTTTGCTTTTTCCTGCTCCTCTTAGCATGATAAAGAAGATTCAAAGAGAGTGAGATGCCAGCTCCTTTCATTCAGTCAGTAGCTTCAATCATTTCTGGTATATGAATAACATGATGTTTTTCAATGGCAAAAATCAATGAATATTGTAAATGCACAAACAGTAATTTCTCCGCATTGCAAGGTGCAATTCGGAAATTTTTTGCTTTTTCCTGCTCCTCTTAGCATGATAAAGAAGATTCAAAGAGAGTGAGATGCCAGCTCCTTTCATTCAGTCAGCAGCTTCAATCATTTCTGGACATTTTTCAATGGCAAAAATCAATGAATATTGTAAATGCACAAACAGTAATTTCTCCGCATTGCAAGGTGCAATTCTGAAATTTTTTGCTTTTTCCTGCTCCTCTTAGCATGATAAAGAAGATTCAAAGAGAGTGAGATGCCAGCTCCTTTCATTCAGTCAGTAGCTTCAAACATTTCTGGTATATGAATAACATGATGTTTTTCAATGGCAAAAATCAATGAATATTGTAAAAGCACAAACAGTAATTTCTCCGCATTGCAAGGTGCAATTCTGAAATTTTTTGCTTTTTCCTGCTCCTCTTAGCATGATAAAGAAGATTCAAAGAGAGTGAGATGCCAGCTCCTTTCATTCAGTCAGTAGCTTCAATCATTTCTGGACGTTTTTCAATGGCAAAAATCAATGAATATTGTAAATGCACAAACAGTAATTTCTCCGCATTGCAAGGTGCAATTCTGAAATTTTTTGCTTTTTCCTGCTCCTCTTAGCATGATAAAGAAGATTCAAAGAGAGTGAGATGCCAGCTCCTTTCATTCAGTCAGTAGCTTCAATCATTTCTGGTATATGAATAACATGATGTTTTTCAATGGCAAAAATCAATGAATATTGTAAATGCACAAACAGTAATTTCTCCGCATTGCAAGTTGCAATTCTGAAATTTTTTGCTTTTTCCTGCTCCTCTTAACATGATAAAGAAGATTCAAAGAGAGTGAGATGCCAGCTCCTTTCATTCAGTCAGTAGCTTCAATTATTTCTGGACGTTTTTCAATGGCAAAAATCAATGAATATTGTAAATGCACAAACAGTAATTTCTCCGCATTGCAAGGTGCAATTCTGAAATTTTTTGCTTTTTCCTGCTCCTCTTAGCATGATAAAGAAGATTCAAAGAGAGTGAGATGCCAGCTCCTTTCATTCAGTCAGTTGCTTCAATCATTTCTGGACGTTTTTCAATGGCAAAAATCAGTGAATATTGTAAATGCACAAACAGTAATTTCTCCGCATTGCAAGGTGCAATTCTGAAATTTTTTGCTTTTTCCTGCTCCTCTTAGCATGATAAAGAAGATTCAAAGAGAGTGAGATGCCAGCTCCTTTCATTCAGTCAGTAGCTTCAATCATTTCTGGACGTTTTTCAATGGCAAAAATCAATGAATATTGTAAATGCACAAACAGTAATTTCTCCGCATTGCAAGGTGCAATTCTGAAATTTTTTGCTTTTTCCTGCTCCTCTTTGCATGATAAAGAAGATTCAAAGAGAGTGAGATGCCAGCTCCTTTCATTCAGTCAGTAGCTTCAATCATTTCTGGTATATGAATAACATGATGTTTTTCAATGGCAAAAATCAATGAATATTGTAAATGCACAAACAGTAATTTCTCCGCATTGCAAGGTGCAATTCTGAAATTTTTGGCTTTTTCCTGCTCCTCTTAGCATGATAAAGAAGATTCAAAGAGAGTGAGATGCCAGCTCCTTTCATTCAGTCAGTAGCTTCAATCATTTCTGGATGTTTTTCAATGGCAAAAATCAATGAATATTGTAAATGCACAAACAGTAATTTCTCCGCATTGCAAGGTGCAATTCTGAAATTTCTTGCATTTTCCTGCTCCTCTTAGCATGATAAAGAAGATTCAAAGAGAGTGAGATGCCAGCTCCTTTCATTCAGTCAGTAGCTTCAATCATTTCTGGACGTTTTTCAATGGCAAAAATCAATGAATATTGTAAATGCACAAACAGTAATTTCTCCGCATTGCAAGGTGCAATTCTGAAATTTTTTGCTTTTTCCTGCTCCTCTTAGCATGATAAAGAAGATTCAAAGAGAGTGAGATGCCAGCTCCTTTCATTCAGTCAGTAGCTTCAAACATTTCTGGTATATGAATAACATGATGTTTTTCAATGGCAAAAATCAATGAATATTGTAAATGCACAAACAGTAATTTCTCCGCATTGCAAGGTGCAATTCTGAAATTTTTTGCTTTTTCCTGCTCCTCTTAGCATGATAAAGAAGATTCAAAGAGAGTGAGATGCCAGCTCCTTTCATTCAGTCAGTAGCTTCAATCATTTCTGGACGTTTTTCAATGGCAAAAATCAATGAATATTGTAAATGCACAAACAGTAATTTCTCCGCATTGCAAGGTGCAATTCTGAAATTTTTTGCTTTTTCCTGCTCCACTTAGCATGATAAAGAAGATTCAAAGAGAGTGAGATGCCAGCTCCTTTCATTCAGTCAGTAGCTTCAATCATTTCTGGACGTTTTTCAATGGCAAAAATCAATGAATATTGTAAATGCACAAACAGTAATTTCTCCGCATTGCAAGGTGCAATTCTGAAATTTTTTGCTTTTTCCTGCTCCTCTTAGCATGATAAAGAAGATTCAAAGAGAGTGAGATGCCAGCTCCTTTCATTCAGTCAGTAGCTTCAATCATTTCTGGTATATGAATAACATGATGTTTTTCAATGGCAAAAATCAATGAATATTGTAAATGCACAAACAGTAATTTCTCCGCATTGCAAGTTGCAATTCTGAAATTTTTTGCTTTTTCCTGCTCCTCTTAGCATGATAAAGAAGATTCAAAGAGAGTGAGATTCCAGCTCCTTTCATTCAGTCAGTAGCTTCAATCATTTCTGGACGTTTTTCAATGGCAAAAATCAATGAATATTGTAAATGCACAAACAGTAATTTCTCCGCATTGCAAGGTGCAATTCTGAAATTTTTTGCTTTTTCCTGCTCCTCTTAGCATGATAAAGAAGATTCAAAGAGAGTGAGATGCCAGCTCCTTTCATTCAGTCAGTAGCTTCAATCATTTCTGGACGTTTTTCAATGGCAAAAATCAATGAATATTGTAAATGCACAAACAGTAATTTCTCCGCATTGCAAGATGCAATTCTGAAATTTTTTGCTTTTTCCTGCTCCTCTTAGCATGATAAAAAAGATTCAAAGAGAGTGAGATGCCAGCTCCTTTCATTCAGTCAGTAGCTTCAATCATTTCTGGACGTTTTTCAATGGCAAAAATCAATGAATATTGTAAATGCACAAACAGTAATTTCTCCGCATTGCAAGGTGCAATTCTGAAATTTTTTGCTTTTTCCTGCTCCTCTTAGCATGATAAAGAAGATTCAAAGAGAGTGAGATGCCAGCTCCTTTCATTCAGTCAGTAGCTTCAATCATTTCTGGTATATGAATAACATGATGTTTTTCAATGGCAAAAATCAATGAATATTGTAAATGCACAAACAGTAATTTCTCCGCATTGCAAGGTGCAATTCTGAAATTTTTTGCTTTTTCCTGCTCCTCTTAGCATGATAAAGAAGATTCAAAGAGAGTGAGATGCCAGCTCCTTTCATTCAGTCAGTAGCTTCAATTATTTCTGGACGTTTTTCAATGGCAAAAATCAATGAATATTGTAAATGCACAAACAGTAATTTCTCCGCATTGCAAGGTGCAATTCTGAAATTTTTTGCTTTTTCCTGCTCCTCTTAGCATGATAAAGAAGATTCAAAGAGAGTGAGATGCCAGCTCCTTTCATTCAGTCAGTAGCTTCAGTCATTTCTGGACGTTTTTCAATGGCAAAAATCAATGAATATTGTAAATGCACAAACAGTAATTTCTCCGCATTGCAAGGTGCAATTCTGAAATTTTTTGCTTTTTCCTGCTCCTCTTAGCATGATAAAGAAGATTCAAAGAGAGTGAGATGCCAGCTCCTTTCATTCAGTCAGTAGCTTCAAACATTTCTGGTATAAACATTTCTGGACGTTTTTCAATGGCAAAAATCAATGAATATTGTAAATGCACAAACAGTAATATCTCCACATTGCAAGGTGCAATTCTGAAATTTTTTGCTTTTTCCTGCTAATCCTAGCATGATAAAGAAGATTCAAATAGAGTGAGATGCCAGCTCCTTTCATTCAGTCAGTAGCTTCAAACATTTCTGGACGTTTTTCAATGGCAAAATTCAATGAATATTGTAAATGCACAAACAGTAATATCTCCACATTGCCAGGTGCAATTCTGAAATTTTTTGCTTTTTCCTGCTAATCCTAGCATGATAAAGAAGATTCAAAGAGAGTGAGATGCCAGCTCCTTTCATTCAGTCAGTAGCTTCAATCATTTCTGGACGTTTTTCAATGGCAAAAATCAATGAATATTGTAAATGCACAAACAGTAATTTCTCCGCATTGCAAGGTGCAATTCTGAAATTTTTTGCTTTTTCCTGCTCCTCTTAGCATGATAAAGAAGATTCAAAGAGAGTGAGATGCCAGCTCCTTTCATTCAGTCAGTAGCTTCAATCATTTCTGGACGTTTTTCAATGGCAAAAATCAATGAATATTGTAAATGCACAAACAGTAATTTCTCCGCATTGCAAGGTGCAATTCTGAAATTTTTTGCTTTTTCCTGCTCCTCTTAGCATGATAAAGAAGATTCAAAGAGAGTGAGATGCCAGCTCCTTTCATTCAGTCAGTAGCTTCAATCATTTCTGGTATATGAATAACATGATGTTTTTCAATGGCAAAAATCAATGAATATTGTAAATGCACAAACAGTAATTTCTCCGCATTGCAAGGTGCAATTCTGAAATTTTTTGCTTTTTCCTGCTCCTCTTAGCATGATAAAGAAGATTCAAAGAGAGTGAGATGCCAGCTCCTTTCATTCAGTCAGTAGCTTCAATCATTTCTGGACGTTTTTCAATGGCAAAAATCAATGAATATTGTAAATGCACAAACAGTAATTTCTCCGCATTGCAAGATGCAATTCTGAAATTTTTTGCTTTTTCCTGCTCCTCTTAGCATGATAAAGAAGATTCAAAGAGAGTGAGATGCCAGCTCCTTTCATTCAGTCAGTAGCTTCAGTCATTTCTGGACGTTTTTCAATGCAAAAATCAATGAATATTGTAAATGCACAAACAGTAATTTCTCCGCATTGCAAGGTGCAATTCTGAAATTTTTTGCTTTTTCCTGCTCCTCAGCATGATAAAGAAGATTCAAAGAGAGTGAGATGCCAGCTCCTTTCATTCAGTCAGTAGCTTCAATCATTTCTGGTATATGAATAACATGATGTTTTTCAATGGCAAAAATCAATGAATATTGTAAATGCACAAACAGTAATTTCTCCGCATTGCAAGGTGCAATTCTGAAATTTTTTGCTTTTTCCTGCTCCTCTTAGCATGATAAAGAAGATTCAAAGAGAGTGAGATGCCAGCTCCTTTCATTCAGTCAGTAGCTTCAAACATTTCTGGTATATGAATAACATGATGTTTTTCAATGGCAAAAATCAATGAATATTGTAAATGCACAAACAGTAATTTCTCCGCATTGCAAGGTGCAATTCTGAAATTTTTTGCTTTTTCCTGCTCCTCTTAGCATGATAAAGAAGATTCAAAGAGAGTGAGATGCCAGCTCCTTTCATTCAGTCAGTAGCTTCAATCATTTCTGGACGTTTTTCAATGGCAAAAATCAATGAATATTGTAAATGCACAAACAGTAATTTCTCCGCATTGCAAGGTGCAATTCTGAAATTTTTTGCTTTTTCCTGCTCCTCTTAGCATGATAAAGAAGATTCAAAGAGAGTGAGATGCCAGCTTCTTTCATTCAGTCAGTAGCTTCAAACATTTCTGGGATATGAATAACATGATGTTTTTCAATGGCAAAAATTAATGAATATTGTAAATGCACAAACAGTAATTTCTCCGCATTGCAAGGTGCAATTCTGAAATTTTTTGCTTTTTCCTGCTCCTCTTAGCATGATAAAGAAGATTCAAAGAGAGTGAGATGCCAGCTCCTTTCATTCAGTCAGTAGCTTCAATCATTTCTGGACGTTTTTCAATGGCAAAAATCAATGAATATTGTAAATGCACAAACAGTAATTTCTCCGCATTGCAAGGTGCAATTCTGAAATTTTTTGCTTTTTCCTGCTCCTCTTAGCATGATAAAGAAGATTCAAAGAGAGTGAGATGCCAGCTCCTTTCATTCAGTCAGTAGCTTCAATCATTTCTGGATGTTTTTCAATGGCAAAAATTAATGAATATTGTAAATGCACAAACAGTAATTTCTCCGCATTGCAAGGTGCAATTCTGAAATTTTTTGCTTTTTCCTGCTCCTCTTAGCATGATAAAGAAGATTCAAAGAGAGTGAGATGCCAGCTCCTTTCATTCAGTCAGTAGCTTCAAACATTTCTGGTATAAACATTTCTGGACGTTTTTCAATGGCAAAAATCAATGAATATTGTAAATGCACAAACAGTAATATCTCCACATTGCAAGGTGCAATTCTGAAATTTTTTGCTTTTTCCTGCTAATCCTAGCATGATAAAGAAGATTCAAATAGAGTGAGATGCCAGCTCCTTTCATTCAGTCAGTAGCTTCAAACATTTCTGGACGTTTTTCAATGGCAAAATTCAATGAATATTGTAAATGCACAAACAGTAATATCTCCACATTGCCAGGTGCAATTCTGAAATTTTTTGCTTTTTCCTGCTAATCCTAGCATGATAAAGAAGATTCAAAGAGAGTGAGATGCCAGCTCCTTTCATTCAGTCAGTAGCTTCAATCATTTCTGGACGTTTTTCAATGGCAAAAATCAATGAATATTGTAAATGCACAAACAGTAATTTCTCCGCATTGCAAGGTGCAATTCTGAAATTTTTTGCTTTTTCCTGCTCCTCTTAGCATGATAAAGAAGATTCAAAGAGAGT